>NC_138139.1:56386020-56561020 GCF_964188305.1 Podarcis bocagei | reverse complement strand
ATTTTAAAGGCTCTTTTCACGCTCACGGGAAGGGAGAGCCTTGCTTCTTTCTCCTCCTCTTCCTCAGGTATTTTAGGATTACTTTTGAAGAGGCCTCGGAAAGCGCAGCGCCTACTCCCTCCGCCCCATTCACAGCTGAGGGGGAAACAAGGGGGGCAGAGGCACCTCAAACTACTCTCGATCTACACACCCGACCCCTCCCGCCGCCCTCCTCATCTCGAGTCTCTCCCGGGCAGCTGGCGGAGGAGGAGAGCCGGCAGGGACGGATGGAGAGAGCCCAGGGCAAGGGCAGCGACGGCGGGCGTTGAGTCCGGCGGCCGCTCTGAGGAGACCCACCGAGCGCCCTTCTCTCCACCCCCTCTCCGTCCGTCTCCCGAGAAGCCGTCATGCGCCTCCTTGACCGCTGCTTCCCTCTCTCCCCTCACAAACCCGCTCCGGTTGTCGCCTCGGCACTAGCCAACAATTGGGGGGTGAGAGGGAGAAGGGCCGCCTTTCTCTCCATTCCCTCGTGGATCTGGCGGGGTTTGCGGGGGAAGAAGCCCACTCACCAGATCTCGCGGCGACGGGGCCTGCTCCCCCCCCCCCCGCCGCGTACAAGGCGACCTCTTCTGTGAGGAGCGCGGCGGCGGCGGCGGCCAGGGAGTGGGGTCGGCGTAGAATAACAATAATAATGGTGACGATGATAATAAAATGAAAGAAGCCCGGCTCCTGTTCTTCCTTCTCCTCGTCGCACGCAGGATGGAGCTCCGTCGCCCAGCGCTCCCACTCTCGCCAAACTCCGGCGCCAAGGACGGGAGTGGAGGGGGCGGTGCTTAGGGCAGAGGGAGCCGAGCTGAGATGAGGCGGGCAGGGCAAAAGAGGAGGAGCCGTGATGACACGCACCCGGAGCACGCGGGGGAGGGTGTGGCGCGTGGGTGGGGGGAGAGCCGCGATGACACGCTACCGGAATAGGGGTGCCGGGGGCGGTGCGCTCCCTCTGCACCCCGTTCCTCCGCCAGTGGGCAGAAGTTCTCGGCAGCCGATTTTGTCCCCCCACCCTCGCCTGTGCCCCTGGCAGGGGTTACCTCACCACCCCCTAGCTACTGCCCTGTGCGCAACCCCATGCTCGGGGTTCCTAGAGTGGCTGGGGAGGCCCAGCCAGATGGGCGGGGTATAAATAATAAATTATTATTATTATTATTATTACTCTGTGTTTGAACCTTGTTGCAACAAATAAAGATTAGGTCTACTGGCCGCTGTTTGCTTCTTTAACTTGGCTGGAGACTCCTTTTGCTGACCAGAGAGACCCGCGGGGAGTGGCAGTGGAGTAAATCATCACCCCAGGATTCTTCCTAATCACACCCCTGTCCAGGTAGACCAGGTAGCCTCATTCTTCTCCGTAGTGGTAGGCTGGGTCATGTCTCACCCTTTGTATACTGGGGAGCACTCCAGAGGGTAGACCCAGGTGCCTTCAGACCTCCAACAGGTGGTTCTGGCTATCAACACCCCCCCAAATAGCCTGAACAGCCCCAACCCCTACAGCAGGTAGACTGGGTGCTTTCTCACTCCAGCTGGTAGACATGACAGCTGACAGCCTTCAATTCTCCAGTGGGTAGACTGAACAGCTTTGTGGTCTAGTTGGTAGAAGGTCTACCCATAGGGGATCAAAAACCCAGTCTACCCAGAGCCAAAGGCTGCCTGGTGTACCCAGCTGAGGAGTGGGGCTACCACCCAGTCAACTGAGCAGAGGTCCCAAGGTGCCCCAGTCTACCAACTGTGGGCTGAGGGCCATCTCCCAGCTGTAGGGGCTGCCCAGTCTGCTGGGCATGGCAGTGAGCAGGACAGGCAGAGATGGAGTTATTAATTGAATTTATATACTGCCCTATACCCACAGGTCTCAGGACAGTTCACTCAGAGTGGATCTCTTACCACTCTGGTTGTTTCTGAGGAGCCTCTGCCACTCCCAGTCTCCCCTCCCCCATCAGCCAAGTTCCTGAGACTCTGTAGGTTATGAAATTATTACTTTCTCCTTCAGCTCAGGGGAAGAAGAGAAGAAAACCCTGCTATGGTGTTCTGAACTGCAGACCCAAAGGAGGTCTTGTGGGAGCGGTTGGGTGGAGGCATACCACAGAAGGAAGTCAAACTCAAGAGTGTTCTTCAGATACTTCTGAAGAAGTGTGCATGCACACAAAAGCTCATACCAAGAACTAACTTAGTTGGTCTTTAAGGTGCTACTGGAAGGAATTTTTTTATTAATTGTGGGGTTATCTTGACTACCAAAATGGTGCTTGCAGAGCTTCCAGAACAGTTCACCTTTGGTTCAACACAACCCACCTCTTCCAGATAACCCTAACAATCTACACGCCCAATCTTCCGCAAGTTCCTCGGGGTCTAGAAGGAGTGGAGTTATGCGGTGAATCTGTTACTCAGCTTACAAAAAAACGCACAACAGCAAGGCAAAAATATGCAATGAAGCAATCTGATAGTTACAATTATAACAAAAAACACCAGTAAGTGGTGCCACCCCCTGCAAGTCCTTGGAACCACCTCTGGTCCTCCATGATTCATGTTCCGATCAGGCTACCTTGGCACACAATCTTGATACAAAGCATGCACAAACTTAATTAACTAGACTTATCTGAATTATATATTCTAATACACAAATCATTTTTATTTAACAGCTTGAAATATCAGAAAGCCTCCATGTCCATGTTCTGGTTATCTGCGTGCAGATCCAACATTATATGGGTCACTGTTTGCTGCCAAACAATAAGTCCAATCATGGCAGACACTTCTGCTGCCCCGGTGAGAATTCATGACCGCCAAGCTCCAGATCCACGTGAAGTGCAGGAACATTCTGGCACAGGTATGGATACAGCCAGCAGAGGAAACCTAGGACCAATCCCAATATCCACTCCAGTGGCAGCCTATTAATGAACAAACAAATATTGGTTAGGTGCTCAGAGAATAACTTGCACCTAAATATTAGTAAGTCAAAGGAGATGCTGTTGGACTTCCGGAGGAAGAGAGGGGAACCTGCCTGTAGTGGTTGGGAGTTACTCGTGCGTAATCCTGCTCCGTTTGAGCATTAGATTGCCTGGTTACAGTGGCGTAGCGTGGGGGGTGCCAGGGGTGCCGACCGCACCGGGCGCAACATCTGCGGGGGCGCGAGTCCAGAGGGAAGGGACAAGTTCCTTCCTCCGCCGGGCTCCCCGCCGCCACCGCCAGCCTTGCGCCCTAGCGCGCGCGCCCCCCGCCGTCGCTGTGGCTGCGCTCCGCTCACTGCTCGCAGGAGGAGCAGCCGCTGCAGCAGCGCCGACGCCGCCACCGACGCCTGGCCAGGCACGGGCAGCCTCTGCACCCTGCCGCCGCCGCCATCCCCTCGGCCCAGCCACAGGCGGCGGCTGCTTCTGCCTCCATCCTCCTCCGGGCAAGCAGCGTTGTTTGCGCGGCAGCGCCAGCGGCAACTCGTAGGTTAGGGGTTGGGGGGGGGGCAAATTACTTGCCTTGCCCCGGGTTAGGGGGCGCAAATTACTTGCGTTGCCCCGGGTGCTGACAACTCACGCTACGCCGCTGCCTGGTTAAACCCTCTGGACTGCACAGCCCATCTCAGCGTGGCTGCCCTTAGTCACTCGTAGAATCTGTCTGTGGGCGTTTCTTAAAGCGCTGCTGTCAGGGGTTCAGGAGCAGAGGCAAGGGCAAGGGAGGAAACAGAGAGCGAGGGGGAGGAGGCGGAAGAAAAGATGAGTGATGATGACGACCCAAGATCTCCGAGTCTTTCCAGTGAATCAGAAGATTCACAGAAAGGAGCACCAGTGGCCAGGGCAAGGGGGACACCCCAGGAAGATAGAGCCAGAGGGGACTCAGAGGAGAGCAGTTGGAAATCGGGACCAGCGTCACCGCCAGAGAGCAGGGAAGAGGAAGGGAGCCAGGGATCAAGCGCTGGCAGCTCACAACAGGGGGGAGGGCATGAGTCAGGAGTGGCCACACCTCCATCGGGGAGCGAAGAAACGGTCAGACGGAAAGTGGAAGGTTGGGCGCGCGTGCCAAGTTCAAATGCACAGGAAAGTGACGCAGTAGGCAGCCCTGAAAGAGAGCCAGGTCCTAAAGCCCGGCGCAAGGAGACAGGAGGGTCCGGGGGGTCGGCGTCAGAAGAATCCAGGAAGGAAGAGACCCCGGGGGGCAGAGGGACCCAGAGGAGAACAGTCAGGCGGAAAAGGTGGAGCAGGGCTAGGATATTAAGTTGGTGCACAAGGGGCGGAGACTCAGACGGAGCTTCGCCGATCTAGCCACTAGACGTAGAGTAGCACGCAGCAGCTTGAGAATGGAAACTGTAACTCAATAAAGACTTTTACTTAATGATCGCTGGCTAGCGTGATCCTCTGTGAGCTAGGATCTGGAAGCAGCTCTGACAGTAAGCTCCGTCTCACTAATTGTGGGCATCTACAGCCTCGAGGAGAGGAGAGAAGCAGGTGCCTACTAGCGAGCTCACGAACGGCAGACGACATGACGGCTGAGCAGCAGATAGCGGAACTCAGAGAAGCAGTGTCACAACTGAATGCCGAGGCTCTCGCATCCAGGAAGAGAGAGGAGGAGGCAGCTGCCGCCTGCAGGGATCTCCAGGTCAGGTTGGACATGCTTACGAAGCAAGGGCAACTGACACCCAGACAGGAGGGAATTGGGTTGGCAAGACGAACAGGCGGTCTGGTCTCTCACTTCGATGGGAACCTGCAACAGTACCCCAACTTTAGAGCAGATGTAATGTGCGCACTGCAACTGCTGAATAAAGACTTTAGAGATGAGCAAGAGAAAGTGGGATTCATCATGTCCCATTTGCATGGGGATGCTAAAGCATGGCTGCGCAATTTGTGGAGGGATAAGGATCCGGCGCTCCAAAATGCGGATGCCTTTATTAAAGCGATGGATGGGTGCTTTTTATCAAGCATTGACGTGGATCTTGCTCGGCAGCAGATACATGGACTGAAGCAAGGGAGGGCCAGCGTAAGGCAGTACCATGCCCGCTTTTTCGCTTTGGTCAGTGCCCTGGAATGGGACAGAGATTCGGCTCCTGTAAGAGACCTGTTTTGGGAGGGATTGCACGGCTCTGTTAAAGATGAAATTCCGAGGGGGGAGAGACCCCGGACCACGCAGGAGATCGTTCAGAGGGCGCTGGCGGTGGGGGTGCGGCTGGAAGAACGTCCGTGGAGCAGGGACGAAAGGCGTGGAGGGCGCGAAACAGCCAGGGGCTCCTCCTTCCTTCCCAGAGAAGCAGCGCGTGCACAATCCACGCCTCCGCCAGGAGGAGGGACGGAACCTATGGAGGTTGGAAGTGCAAGGGCTTAGTCAGCAGCCAGAGCCCTAGCACCGACAACAGTGAAAGCGAAGCCTCCTAGAGAGAACAGGAAGTGTTACATCTGCGAGGATCCAGGGCATATGGCGAAAGAGTGTCCCCGGAGGCTCCACAAGCACACTGCAGCCTCAGCAATGGTAACTGCAGCAACGCAGCAAGGAGAACCACAGCAGGGAAACGACGATGTCTGGCTGGAGGAAGAGGCACTGGGGCCCAGCCAGACGTGTCAGTGAAGAAGTCCCCGGAGATTTTACAGCCCATGGACCCCCTCCCGCCCAAACCAGCAGTGAGGCTCACCGCATCGCTCCAGCTGCCCAATGGAATCACCATGGACGTGCCGCTCACCATTGACTCGGGAAGCAATGCGGACTTTATAGGGCAGGACTTTGTCGACCGGCACGCTATACAGTTGCTGCCTGCCACGCTGCCCCTGCAGGTGGTCACGGTGGATGGCAGGGAGCTGCTCGGGGGGCAAGTGGTGAAGCAGACACCACCAATGGTGATGCGACTTGGGAATCACAGGGAAATCATCAGCTTCAACGTCACTCAACTATCGGACACGCCCATTGTATTGGGCATGAGTTGGCTGGACAAGCACAGCCCAACGCTGGCTTGGTACCAGAGGCAGCTGACCTTCGGCTCTTCCTTTTGTGCTGAACACTGCATCGTGCCCCGGCAGGAAGGAGAGGAAGAGGAGTCACAGCTGCAGCTAGGCACGCTGCAAGCGGTTCCCCACAAGTACGCAGAATTTTTGGAGGTTTTCTGCGAGAAGGAGGCAGACAGGCTACCCCCCCACAGACCATATGACTGCAAAATTGACCTGCTGCCGGGGGCGGCGCTGCCTAAAGGGAGGCTGTATTCCATGTCTGAGGACGAACTGCAGGAACTCAAAGAGTTCATAGATCATAATTTGGAGCGCGGTTTCATCCGGGAGTCCAAGGCAGTCGGGGGCAGTCCTGTATTCTTTGTTAAGAAGCGGGACACGCCCCAAAAAAGACTTGTAGTGGACTATCGCATCTTAAACAGTGTGACCAAGCCATCGGACTTCCCCATGCCCCGAATCGACGACCTCCTCGCAAAGGTACGGAAGGGCAGCGTGTTCACCAAGTTAGACCTGTGAGGGGCGTACAACCTCATTCGCATGCGGGAAGGAGATGAGTGGAAGACAGCCATGTTCACGCCACTGGGCACCTACGAATATAGAGTTATGCCTTTTGGATTGCAAAATGGCTCCCACGTTTTTCAAGCGTTCATGCATCACGTGTTGGCGGGGCTTCTCTACAAGACGTGCGTCTGTTTCTTAGATGACATCCTGATCTTTTCGGAATCGCAGCAGGAGCATGACAGACACGTCAAGGAAGTGCTGAGCAGGCTACAGCAGAATAGGCTCTACGCCAAGCTGGAGAAGTGCCAATTCGACGTGACGGAGGTGGATTTTCTGGGCTACAAGTTGTCTGACAAGGGGCTCGCCATGGACAGCGCCAAGGTTCGAGCGGTGTTGGATTGGAAAAGCCCACGCAACCGGAAGGAGGTCCAACGGTTTGTCGGCTTCGCGAACTTCTATCGCAAGTTTATCAAAGGCTTCGCTATGCAGACAGCGGCCATCACGGACACGCTTAGCTCCAAGAAAAAGAAGTTCATCTGGACAGAGCAGGCGGAGCAGTCCTTTCAGGCACTCAAGCGTCTCTTCGCGTCGGAAGAGCAGCTGCTGCATGTCGACCCCAGCAGGCCGATGAGGGTCGAGACAGACGCCTCGGACAGAGCCGTGGGAGCAGTCCTGCTGCAGAAAGACCCGCAGGGGGTTTGGAGGCCGGGAGCGTTTTACTCCAGGAAGCTCAGCAAGTCCGAACAGAACTACACCATCTGGGACAGGGAGTTGCTGGCCATTCATGCAGCGTTCAAAGCGTGGAGGCACTTCCTGATCGGCGCCAAGCACACGGTGCAGGTCTGCACGGACCACAAGAATCTGGAGCACTGGCGCACGGCACAGTTCCTGAACCAGAGGCAGATACGTTGAGTTCTTTGAGAACTTCGACTTCCGAATAGAGTATGTCCCGGGGGACACCAACATCATGGCGGACGCTCTCTCCCGTAAGCCACAGTATCTGGAGGACGCCACGCCAGCGGCCACCATGCACATCTTCGCGCCAACAGTGTGGGCGTGCGCCGCGGCAACCGTGGACCTGGAGGCGGTGCGATGAGCGTTGCAGGATGACTCCTTCGCGCGAGCAAAGATGGCAGAGGTGCAAAGGGGCACGGCAGCGACCGACGGGTTCCAGCTGAGAGATGGATTGCTCATCCGTAAAGGGGCCATCTACGTGCCGGGAGACGAACTTCGCGCCAAAGTACTGCAGCAGCTGCACGACGCGCCCACTGCCGGGCACTTTGGCAAGGAGAAGACGGTGGAATTAGTCGCCAGGGACTTCTGGTGGCCCGGAATGAGAGGGGAGGTCGCGGACTACGTGGCGAGGTGTGACACCTGCCAGAGGGCCAAACCAGTGCACAGACCGCCGGCCGGACTGTTGGAACCGCTGCAAACTCCGGTCGAACCATGGGAGAGAGTGGCCCTGGACTTTGTCACGGATCTGCCCAGCTCGAGGGGCAAGACGGCCGTGCTGGTGGTGGTGGACTTGTTCTCCAAGATGGCACATTTCATTCCGTGTGCTAAGGTGGCCACGGCGGAGCAAACCGCCAAACTGTTCATAGACCACGTGTTCAAGGTTCACGGTCTGCCACGGTCTATTCTGTCCGACCGGGGGCGGCAGTTCATCTCGAATTTCTGGCAGAAGCTGATGGGCTTCCTGAACGTCAAGATCAACCTGGCGTCGGCGAGACACCCGCAGACCAACGGGCAAGCGGAGCGGGTCAATGCCATCATGCAGCAGTACCTGAGATGTTATGCGAATCAACAGCCTGCGACGTGGGTGGATTACCTGCCGCTCGCCGAGTTCGCCTACAACAACACGAAGCACGTGTCCACGGGGGTCACGCCGTTCTTCGCTAACAACGGGAGGCACCCCAGAACCTTCCCGGGACTGGAAAGACTGGGGGAGGGGCAGCCACAGACAGCAGATGCGTTCGCGTCGGAGTTGCAGGAGGTCCACGATCAGCTGCGGCGGCACCTGGAGCTGGCCAAACACGCATACAAGGTACAAGCGGACAAACACAGAAGGGTTGGCGAAGAGATCCATGTGGGAGACTGGGTCTGGTTAGCAGCCCACGCAGTGCCGGCCAGGTCGTTGGCCAAGAAGAAACTAGGGCATAAGCAACTGGGGCCCTACCAAGTCGAAGAGCAGGTCAACCCGGTAGCTTTCAGGCTGGCGCTTCCGGAGGGTTCCAGAATGCATCCGGTGTTCCACAGATCGGTGCTCACTCCCTACAAGGCACCGCACAGGTTTCAGGAACCCGGAACGGCACCGAGTCCGCTCAGAGAAAGAACTGGGCACGCGGGAGTGGCACAGGAGGAGCGCATCAACGAAGTCACGGAGATTTTGGACTCCAGATGGGGGGAAGAGGGGGTAGAATACCTTCTCGCCAAGGAGGGCACCCCGGCCAGTGCGAACAGCTGGGTGCCGGGCTACGCCTTGGACGAACCTCTGCTCAAAGACGAGTTTCATGCCCTCTTCCCACATAGACCAATGCCAGAAGACTTTTTCGACGACTGGCTTTTCACGCCCACGCTTTCTGCCAGCACGTTCCGGGGGTTCGACTCGGACGAGGACCCGATACGAGACGCCCGTTCCCCGGAGGGGTCACCCTCGGGATCTGCCTCAGAACCCTCGTATTGGTGGGACGATAGACCAGAGGAGCAGTGGCGCAGGAAGTGGCTGGAGGGTCCAGGACGAGCAACGCCGCCAGGAGGAAGTGAGGGAGAGACGGACATGGACGTTTTCGGGGACGACCCTGGTTTCGAGCACGGCGGCACAGAGAGTTGCACGCAGCAGCTTGAGAATGGAAACTGTAACTCAATAAAGACTTTTACTTAATGATCGCTGGCTAGCGTGATCCTCTGTGAGCTAGGATCTGGAAGCAGCTCTGACAGATGGATTCCTCCTTAGGCCCTGACTGGGGGCCACCATTATATTAGGCAACAGTTGAGAAAATAATCCACATGTACAGAGTCAGCAGATCGTTCCTTCAGCAGGTTAGGAAGGATGCAATACAGTCAAATAATCGTCCTATAAGGGAACAGTGAGCTAAACATCTAAGGTAAAAATTATAATACCTTATCAAACAACAACAACCCAAACCCAAATGTGATTAATTTTAAAGTAGATGCAAAGATTTAAGGGCACCCATTCCAGTGTTTTATTTTGCTTTTTGAGGGGAGTCCTATGTGCGTCTCATCAGAAGTTCATGGAATGAGACTTACTGCCATATAAACTTGACCAGGAGCTTGTAAAGAGGAGGGTGAGACTGTTTCTTTAGGATTCAGGCTGGTTTCTTGTCTGAGCTGCTTGGAGGCTCTATTGTGAACTGGTTTGTGGCTCTTGGTGTGCTTGGCTGCTAAAGCACATGATCTGAGGAAGCCGGGCTGCATGAAGAAGTGGGCTGGGCAAGGAGTTCTCTGCTGGCAGCAGTTCTCCTTAGCTGCTTGCAGACTCTGGGAGTTCGTGAACTTGTAACCAGGGGCATTTGTGAGGGCATTTAGCAAGAGAGTTTGAGGGGAGGCTTGTCTCACCATGTGCTTAGAACCAAGAGACATGGAGGTTGCAATGACCTGCAGTCCCTGTGCCATGTTTGCCTTCCTGCCTGAAAATGTGCAAAACTACACCTGAAGCAAGTGCAGGCTGCTTTCCTTCCTGTAAGGGAAGGTGCGATAGCTTGAGGCTCACATATCAACACTTCAAGTCATCAGGCAAAATGAGGAATTCATTGATAAAACAGAGTGGACTGTCCTGGGGGTGCCCCTCGGGAGGAGAAAGGTCACCCAGTGCAGGAGGCGAATCCCTGGAAGAATGTGAGGTCATGTCAGTGTGACAAAGGTAGCATCCCAGCAGCCATGGGAGGTTGCCAATAGCTCTACTCAGGAAAAGCAGGGGTCTCCAATGTCGGGGAAGCAGAAGGTTCCCCACTTGTAGGGTGTCCTGCCTCTTGCATTAGAGTTGGCTCCTATGGTGTACAGAGGAGAAAGAGACATGGGGGGGGGGGTAGCAGGGGACCCCCTACTGACGGGGACAAAAGCAGCAGTAGAGAGAGATAACAGGAAGTCCCACAAAGTGCGCTGTCTCTTAGGTGCAAAGATGCATGACGTGACAGAGAAGTTGCCACACCTTACAAAGACAGACCGCACTCCCCTTCCTTCTGATTCACGGGGGTAAAAACCAGGGGTGCAACTTGAATACACTATTAGGGGGGCAGGTAAGCCCAGCCCCACATAACTGATCACAAGATGTGGCACATGCACACCATTTGACTAGCAATGCCCATCAACTTTGAGAGGTCTGACCCCCTCAAATATTTTATTGCGGGGACTGAAGGCACCTCGGCCCCTAGGAGTTGGCCCCTATGGTACAAGCAGTACTGCCAGAGACAGCCTTCAATATATAGCAAGGAACTAGGAGACTCAGGGTAAGAAGTTGAAGGGCTTAGAGGCACAGGAGGTTTTTTCATCATTCCTTCCTGTTGAAGGTTGTGGCCCAGGAAAAGAGGGGGAAATACTGGAAATAAACCACTGGCTGGACAGGTGGTGTGATCAGGAAAGATTTGGCTTCTTGGACCTGGCCTCCACTTCCTTGAGGAAGGACATCTGGCAAGAGATTGATTGCACCTCACAGCAGTTGGCCAGAATGTGTTTGCTAAGAGTCTCATGAACTTGATGAGAAGAGCTTTAAATTAAATATTGAGGGGGAAAGAGACAATATTACAGACTGCGGGGGAATACCTAGTACTGGGGAGAATAGCTTCATCTGATACCATCTGACACCAGTCTGCTCCATCTTTAGAGAAGCATAGAACTCAGTAACTCACATTCTCACTGTGTTTCATTGTCTCTTTCACCAAAGCTCCATGGCTTTCTAAAGAACACCATGTTCAACAACAGTGTTGGAGAGAGTGTATATTTTGATACAAATCAAGAACTAATTGTAGATTTTGATGTTACCAATTGGGTTACTCTCCCTAATGGATCATTTGACAGAGTCAAAGTTGGAAGACTGGATCCTCAGGCTCCGGCAGGCAAAGAGTTCACGATTAATGATGAGCAACTTGTGTGGCATAGAAGCTTTAACCAGGTGAGACAAAACTTCAACTGCAGGAATGAATAAAATGAATGGAAATAGTTCCTAGTTTGCCAGTGCAGAGTTCTGCCTGTTCAATTCTCCTGGGTAGCATTACGTTTGCAGACATTTGATTTCATACATTCATTCTTGAAACATGCCATCCTTTTTAACTCTTAAGAGATCACTTCTGAAATAAGCTGGATTAAATGCCACAATGTGCCAATTATTCCATGAACTGATTTGGGAAACCAAGTCAGGGACTCCTTCCTGAACCCACTTTGTCCCCTAAAAAAATGTTTCCAAGCTCAGGGCATGAGTGAGGGAAATTATGCTTATCTTACTGGTCACATTTCTGGACAGGTTGTGCCTCTTTCTGTGTGCAATGACAACTGCTATCCTGGTTACAGCAGGAAAAAGAAGGAGGGAGAGAAATTTTGCTGCTATAATTGTGCTCCATGTCCAGAAGGGATGATCTCTAACCAGAAAGGTAGGAGCCACAGTCAGTCAACAACTAGCTCTGGTCTAAGCACCTGTCTCTGGGAGTTTTCTGACTGGCAGAATGAGCAGGTGAGAGCTTTTGCACCATCTGGAGGCTGACATCATTGCGTAGACATTTTCTGAAGAGTAACTAGTTACTAAAGGGTTTAAAGAGAGAGAGACTGCAAAACTGGGCAAAAAGTAACAAAATGAATTTGAGTAGGAACAAATGTAATCTTCGACTTTAGATACAGTAAGCAATGCTAAGGATCTGACACGGTATAGCACAGGTTCCTATGTTCCTAGTCCCCATCTAGTATTTTCATAACATACAAAATAAAAATGTTGTTGTTGTTGTTTAGTCATTTAGTTGTGTCCGACTCTTCGTGACCCCATGGACCAGAGCACGCCAGGCACTCCTGTCTTCCTCTGCCTCCCGCAGTTTGGTCAAACTTGTGCTGGTAGCTTCGAGAGCACTGTCCAACCATCTCGTCCTCTGTCGTCCCCTTCTCCTTGTGCCCTCCATCTTTCCCAACATCAGGGTCTTTTCCAGGGAGTCTTCTCTTGTCATGAAGTGGCCAAAGTATTGGAGCCTCAACTTCATGATCTGTCCTTCCAGTGAGCACTCAGGGCTGATTTCCTTAAGAATGGATACATTTGATCTTCTTCCAGTCCATGGGACTCTCAAGAGTCTCCTCCAGCACCAGAATTCAAAAGCATCAATTCTTCGGCGATCAGCCTTCTTGATGGTCCAGCTCTCACTTCCATACATCATAACTGGAAAAACCATAGCTTTTACTATATGGACCTTTGTTGGCAAGGTGATGTCTTTACTTTTTAAGATGTGAAAATAATAAAACAAAAAAATAATAAAACAAAAAAATAATACCTATCATTTATAGAAAAGCTTTTGGTTTTTCATTGCAGCACACACATTATTCTAGACCTTTAATACAAGTGGCCAGTAGCCTAAGTTCAGGCGGGTGGGTAGAGTCTGAAAGGAGAGAAGACAGGAATAAGTGGAGAGGAGGAAAAGTCAAAGCTGGTGGAGGGGCAGAAATAGGGGGCTGATGGACAAAAACTTTCCACTGAAGAGACTGGTTAGCATGAATATAAAACTCTAAAGGCTGAATTTTCTAATTTTGCATACCAGGCAATTGTAATGGACAAACACATGGTGCTCTTTCTCCTTTTAATATTATTACCGCATTTCACCACATAATGGTCGCCACTGCATAATCGTCGCACCCCCTTTCTTTGCTCCCTAAAATCAGTTCCAGAGCATTAACTGCATAATAGTGGCAGGACATCCTCAGCATGCTTTCTCTGTGCCAGCCAAAGGCACAAGGGGGGGTGGGCGGGGGGGTGAAGCTGCCATGAGCAACATAAACAGAAGTCTGTTCATGAATAAAAAATGTTTCCTCGCATAATGGTCGTGCCTCAGGTTCTTCCTCACGCAATTGTCGCACCCCCCTTTTTTGTAAAGAAAAATCAGCGTGAAAAATGTGACCATTATGTGGTGAAATGCTGTCTTCCCACAGCACTCTTTTGGGAGGGAGGGAGAATCCTAAAGCGGAGACTTCCGGGTTAGCGCTGTCAGAGCTGCTTCAAGATCCTAGCTCACAGAGGATCACGCTAGCCAACGGTCATTAAGTAAAAGTCTTTATTGAGTTACAGTTTCCATTCTCAAGCTGCTGCGTGCAACTCTACGTCTAATGGCTAGATCGGCGAAGCTCCGTCTGAGTCTCCGCCCCTTGTGCACCAACTTAATATCCTAGCCCTGCTCCACCTTTTCCGCCTGACTGTTCTCCTCTGGGTCCCTCTGCCCCCCCGGGGTCTCCTCCCTCCGGGATTCTTCTGACGCCAACCCCCCGGAACTCCCTGTCTCCTTGCGCCGGGCTTTAGGACCTGGCTCCCTTTCCTGGCTGCCTACTGCGTCACTTTCCTGTGCATTTGAACTTGGCGCGCGCGCCCAACCTTCCACTTTCCGTCTGACCGTTTCTTCGCTCCCCGATGGAGGTGTGGCCACTCCTGACTCGTGCCCTCCCCCCTGTTGCGAGCTGCCAGCGCTTGATCTCTGGTGCTCTTCCTCTTCCCTGCTCTCTGGCTGTGACGCTGGTCCCGATTTCCAACTGCTCTCCTCTGAGTCCCCTCTGGCTCTATCTTCCTGGGGTGTCCCCCTAGGCTCCCCCCTTGCCCTGACCACTGGTGCTCCTTTCTGTGAATCTTCTGATTCACTGGAAAGACTCGGAGATCTCGGGTCGTCGTCATCACTCATCTTTTCTTCTGCCTCCTCCCCCTCGCTCTCTGTTTCCTCCCTTGCCCTTGCCTCTGCTCCTGAACCCCTGACATCCATCCCCCCTCGAAGCCCCCCGTTCCCCCTTCCCCTCCTTCCGGTGCGGGAACTGGGTGCTGCTGTGTCAGAGGGACGAACGTCGGATACAGTTCGCTTCCCGTGGCGGGCCTCCATCTGAAGTCTCCCGGTTCTTCCTCCCTGCTCTCGTCGACGACGGTCACCTCCGCTTCCATCTCTGTGCCGCCGTGCTCGAAATCAGGGTCGTCCCCGAAAACGTCCATGTCCGTCTCTCCCTCACTTCCTCCCGGCGGCGTTGCTCGTCCTGGACCTTCCTGCCACTTCCTGCGCCACTGCTCCTCTGGTCTATCGTCCCACCAATACGAGGGTTCTGAGGCAGATCCCGAGGGTGACCCCTCCTTGGAACGGGCGTCTCGTATCGGGTCCTCGTCCGAGTCGAACCCCCGGAACGTGCTGGCAGAAAGCGTGGGCGTGAAAAGCCAGTCGTCGAAAAAGTCTGCTGGCATTGGTCTATGTGGGAAGAGGGCATGAAACTCGTCTTTGAGCAGAGGTTCGTCCAAGGCGTAGCCCGGCACCCAGCTGTTCGCACTGGCCGGGGTGCCCTCCTTGGCGAGAAGGTATTCTACCCCTTCTTCCCCCCATCTGGAGTCCAAAATCTCCGTGACTTCGTTGATGCGTTCCTCCTGTGCCACTCCCGCGTGCCCGGTTCCTTCTCTGAGCGGACTCGGTGCCGTTCCGGGTTCCTGAAACCTGTGCGGTGCCTTGTAGGGAGTGAGCACCGATCTGTGGAACACCGGATGCATTCTGGAACCCTCCGGAAGCGCCAGCCTGAAAGCCACCGGGTTGACCTGCTCTTCGACTTGGTAGGGCCCCAGTTGCTTATGCCCCAGCTTCTTCTTGGCCAACGACCTGGCCGGCACTGCGTGGGCTGCTAACCAGACCCAGTCTCCCACATGGATCTCTTCGCCAACCCTTCTGTGTTTGTCTGCTTGCACCTTGTATGCATGTTTGGCCAGCTCCAGGTGCCGCCGCAGCTGATCGTGGACCTCCTGCAACTCCGACGCGAACGCATCTGCTGTCTGTGGCTGCCCCTCCCCCAGTCTTTCCAGTCCCGGGAAGGTTCTGGGGTGCCTCCCGTTGTTGGCGAAGAACGGCGTGACCCCCGTGGACACGTGCTTCGTGTTGTTGTAGGCAAACTCGGCGAGCGGCAGGTAATCCACCCACGTCGCAGGCTGTTGATTCGCATAACATCTCAGGTACTGCTGCATGATGGCATTGACCTGCTCCGCTTGCCCGTTGGTCTGCGGGTGTCTCGCCGACGCCAGGTTGATCTTGACGTTCAGGAAGCCCATCAGCTTCTGCCAGAAATTCGAGATGAACTGTCGCCCCCGGTCGGACAGAATAGACCGTGGCAGACCGTGAACCTTGAACACGTGGTCTATGAACAGTTTGGCGGTTTGCTCCGCCGTGGCCACCTTGGCACACGGAATGAAATGTGCCAGTCCACCACCACCAGCACGGCCGTCTTGCCCCTCGAGCTGGGCAGATCCGTGACAAAGTCTAGGGCCACTCTCTCCCATGGTTCGACCGGAGTTTGCAGCGGTTCCAACAGTCCGGCCGGCGGTTTGTGCACCGGTTTGGCCCTCTGGCTGGTGTCACACCTCGCCACGTAGTCCGCGACCTCCCCTCTCATTCCGGGCCACCAGAAGTCCCTGGCGACTAATTCCACCGTCTTCTCCTTGCCAAAGTGCCCGGCAGTGGGCACGTCGTGCAGCTGCTGCAGTACCTTGGCGCGAAGTTCGTCTCCCGGCACGTAGATAGCCCCTTTACGAATGAGCAATCCATCTCTCAGCTGGAACTCGTCGGTCGCTGCCGTGCCCCTGTGCACCTCTGCCATCTTTGCTTGCGCGAAGGAGTCATCCTGCAACGCTCGTCGCACCGCCTCCAGGTCCACTGTTGCCGCAGCGCACGCCCACACTGTTGGTGCGAAGATGTGCATGGCGGCCGCTGGCGTTGCGTCCTCCAGATACTGTGGCTTACGGGAGAGAGCGTCCGCCATGATGTTGGTGTCCCCCGGGACATACTCTATTCGGAAGTTGAAGTTCGCAAAGAACTCAGCCCAACGTATCTGCCTTTGGTTCAGGAACTGTGCCGTGCGCCAGTGCTTCAGATTCTTGTGGTCCGTGCAGACCTGCACCGTGTGCTTGGCGCCGATCAGGAAGTGCCTCCATGCTTTGAATGCTGCATGAATGGCCAGCAACTCCCTGTCCCAGATGGTGTAGTTCTGTTCGGACTTGCTGAGCTTCCTGGAGTAAAACGCTCCCGGCCGCCAAACCCCCTGCGGGTCTTTCTGCAGCAGGACTGCTCCCACAGCTCTGTCCGAGGCGTCTGTCTCCACCCTCATCGGCCTGCTGGGGTCGACATGCAGCAGCTGCTCTTCCGACGCGAAGAGACGCTTGAGTGCCTGAAAGGACTGCTCCGCCTGCTCCGTCCAGATGAACTTCTTTTGCTTGAAGCTAAGCGTGTCCGTGATGGCCGCTGTCTGCATAGCGAAGCCTTTGATAAACTTGCTGTCAGGGGTTCAGGAGCAGAGACGCAGAGAAGGGAGGAGACAGAGAGCGAGGGGGAGGAATACGAAGGAAAGATGAGTGGGGATGATGAACCGAGATCGCCGAGCTTATCCAGTGAGTCCGAGGATTCCCAGAAGGGAGCGCCAGCGGTCAGAGCGAGGGGGGAAAGCAGGGGGACACCCCAGGAAGAAGGGTCCAGAGAGGAATCAGAGAGCAGCAGTTGGAGGTCGGGACCCACGTACCCAGCCGGGAGCAGCGGGGAGAAAGGGGACCAGATATCGGGTTCCGGAGGCTTTCAGAAGGAGGGAGGGCATGAATCAGGAGTAGTCACGCCCACACTTTCCTCCAGCATGTTCCATGGCTTCGACTCGGACGGGGAGCCCGCACAGCGCACACATTCCCCAGAGGGGTCACCGGAGGGTTCGGCGTCCGACACCTCGTATTGGTGGGACGATCGGACAGAGGAGCAGTGGCGCCGGAGGTGGCTGCAGATGCCAGGTCAAGCGACCGACGCAGAGACTGACATGGACGTGTGCGGGGAGGATCTCGGTTTCGAGCACGGCGGCACTGAAATGGAGGCGGAGCAGCTCAACGTTGACGAACGCGAGGAGGAAGACTCGGAGGTCTTCAGTTGGCGGCCAGCGACGAGGAGCGAACTGTATCCGGCATTCACTCCTGTGATGATGGAGCACCCTGCAACCACCCTTGACAGTGGGGAGGGGGGAAGGGGGGGCTTCGAGGGGGGATGGATGTCAGGGGTTCAGGAGCAGAGACGCAGAGAAGGGAGGAGACAGAGAGCGAGGGGGAGGAATACGAAGGAAAGATGAGTGGGGATGACGAACCAAGATCGCGAGCTTATCCAGTGAGTCCGAGGATTCCCAGAAGGGAGCGCCAGCGGTCAGAGCGAGGGGGGAAAGCAGGGGGACACCCCAGGAAGAAGGGTCCAGAGAGGAATCAGAGAGCAGCAGTTGGAGGTCGGGACCCACGTACCCAGCCGGGAGCAGCGGGGAGAAAGGGGACCAGATATCGGGTTCCGGAGGCTTTCAGAAGGAGGGAGGGCATGAGTCAGGAGTAGTCACGCCCACCTCGGGGAGCGACGAAACGATCAAGAGGAAGGTTGAGAGTTGGGCGCGCGCGCCAAGTTCAAATGTAGCGGAAGCTGGCGCAGTAAGCAGCCCCGAGAGTGAGCCAGGTCCCAAAGCCCGCCGCAAGGAGGCGGAAGGGTCAGGGGGGTCCGCGTCAGAAGAGAGTAGGAAAGAAGAGACCCCGGGGGGCAGAAGGACCCAGAGACGGAAGGAAAGGCGCAGGAGGTGGAGCAAGGCTAGGGTATTAAGCTGGTGTGCTAGAGGCGGAGACTCAGACGGGTCTTCGCCGGTCTGACCTAGAAGAAGTAGGGCTGCACATTGCAGTTTGGAAATGGAACCTGTAATCCAATAAAGACTCTTTTAACCTGAACGCTGGCTAACGTGGTCCTATGTGAGCTGGGACTGAGTGGCAGCCCTGACACTTGCGATAGAAGTTCGCGAAGCCGACAAACCGTTGGACCTCCTTCCGGTTGCGTGGGCTCTTCCAGTCCAACACCGCTCGCACCTTGGCGCTGTCCATGGCGAGCCCCTTGTCAGACAACTTGTAGCCCAGAAAATCCACCTCCGTCACGTCGAATTGGCACTTCTCCAGCTTGGCGTAGAGCCTATGCTGCTGTAGCCTGCTTAGCACTTCTTTGATGTGTCTGTCATGCTCCTGCTGCGATTCCGAAAAGATCAGGATGTCATCTAAGAAACAGACGCACGTCTTGTAGAGGAGCCCCGCCAACACGTGATGCATGAACGCTTGAAAAACGTGGGAGCCATTTTGCAATCCAAAAGGCATAACTCTATATTCGTAGGTGCCCAGAGGCGTGAACATGGCTGTCTTCCACTCATCTCCTTCCCGCATGCGAATGAGGTTGTACGCCCCTCGCAGGTCTAACTTGGTGAACACGCTGCCCTTCCGTACCTTTGCGAGGAGGTCGTCGATTCGGGGCATGGGGAAGTCCGATGGCTTGGTCACACTGTTTAAGATGCGATAGTCCACCACAAGTCTTTTTTGGGGCGTGTCCCGCTTCTTAACAAAGAATACAGGACTGCCCCCGACTGCCTTGGACTCCCGGATGAAACCGCGCTCCAAATTATGATCTATGAACTCTTTGAGTTCCTGCAGTTCGTCCTCAGACATGGAATACAGCCTCCCTTTAGGCAGCGCCGCCCCCGGCAGCAGGTCAATTTTGCAGTCATGTGGTCTGTGGGGGGGTAGCCTGTCTGCCTCCTTCTCGCAGAAAACCTCCAAAAATTCTGCGTACTTGTGGGGAATCGCTTGCAGCATGCCTAGCAGCAGCTGTGACTCCTCTTCCTCTCCTTCCTGCCGGGGCACGATGCAGTGTTCAGCACAAAAGGAAGAGCCGAAGGTCAGCTGCCTCTGGTACCAAGCCAGCGTTGGGCTGTGCTTGTCCAGCCAACTCATGCCCAATACAATGGGCGTGTCCGATAGTTGAGTGACGTTGAAGCTGATGATTTCCCTGTGATTCCCAAGGCGCATCACCATTGGTGGCGTCTGCTTCACCACTTGCCCCCCTAGCAGCTCCCTGCCATCCACCGTGACCACCTGCAGGGGCAGCGTGGCCGGCAGCAACTGTATAGCGTGCCGGTCTACAAAGTCCTGCCCTATAAAGTCCGCATTGCTTCCCGAGTCAATGGTGAGCGGCACGTCCATGGTGATTCCATTGGGCAGCTGGAGTGATGTGGTGAGCCTCACTACTGGTTTGGGCGGGAGGGGGTCCATGGGCTGTGAAATCTCCGGGGACTTCTTCACTGACACGTCTGGCTGGGCCCCAGTGCCTCTTCCTCCAGCCAGACATCGTCGTTTCCCTGCTGTGGTCCTCCTTGTTGCGTTGCTGCAGTTACCATTGCTGAGGCTGCAGTGTGCTTGTGGAGCCTCCGGGGACACTCTTTCGCCATATGCCCTGGATCCTCGCAGATGTAACACTTCCTGTTCCCTCTAGGAGGCTTCGCTTTCACTGTTGTCGGTGCTAGGGCTCTGGCTGCTGACTGAGCCCTTGCACTTCCAACCTCCATAGGTTCCACCCCTCCTCCTGGCGGAGGCGTGGATTGCGCACGCGCTGCTTCTCTGGGAAGGAAGGAGGAGCCCCTGGCTGGTTCGCGCCCTCCACGCCCTTCGTCCCTGCTCCACGGACGTTCTTCCAGCCGCACCCCCACGGCTAGCGCCCTCTGAACGATCTCCTGCGTGGTTCGGGGTCTCTCCCCCCTCGCAATTTCATCTTTAACAGAGCCGTGCAATCCCTCCCAAAACAGGTCTCTTACAGGAGCCGAATCCCTGTCCCATTCCAGAGCACTGACCAAAGCGAAAAAGCGGGCATGATACTGCCTTACGCTGGCCCTCCCTTGTTTCAGTCCATGTATCTGCTGCCGAGCAAGATCCACGTCAATGCTTGATAAAAAACACCCATCCATCGCTTTAATAAAGGCATCCGCATTTTGGAGCGCCGGATCCTTATCCCTCCACAAATTGCGCAGCCATGCTTTAGCATCCCCATGCAAATGGGACATGATGAACCCCACTTTCTCTTGCTCATCTCTAAAGTCTTTTTTCAGCAGTTCCAGTGCGCACATTACATCTGCTCTAAAGTTGGGGTACTGCTGCAGGTTCCCATCGAAGTGGGAGACCAGACCGCCTGTTCGTCTCGCCAATCCAATTCCCTCCTGTTTGGGTGTCAGTTGCCCTTGCTTCGTAAGCATGTCCAACCTGACCTGGAGATCCCTGCAGGCGGCAGCTGCCTCCTCCTCTCTCTTCCTGGATGCGAGAGCCTCGGCATTCAGTTGTGACACTGCTTTTCTGAGTTCCTCTATCTGCTGCTCAGCCGTCATGTTGTCTGCCGTTCGTGAGCTAGCTAGTAGGCACCTGCTTCTCTCCTCTCCTCGAGGCTGTGGATGCCCACAATTTTAGGGACGGAGCTTACTGTCAGAGCTGCTTCAAGATCCTAGCTCACAGAGGATCACGCTAGCCAACGGTCATTAAGTAAAAGTCTTTATTGAGTTACAGTTTCCATTCTCAAGCTGCTGCGTGCAACTCTACGTCTAATGGCTAGATCGGCGAAGCTCCGTCTGAGTCTCCGCCCCTTGTGCACCAACTTAATATCCTAGCCCTGCTCCACCTTTTCCGCCTGACTGTTCTCCTCTGGGTCCCTCTGCCCCCCGGGGTCTCTTCCCTCCGGGATTCTTCTGACGCCGACCCCCCGGAACTCCCTGTCTCCTTGCGCCGGGCTTTAGGACCTGGCTCCCTTTCCTGGCTGCCTACTGCGTCACTTTCCTGTGCATTTGAACTTGGCGCGCGCGCCCAACCTTCCACTTTCCGTCTGACCGTTTCTTCGCTCCCCGATGGAGGTGTGGCCACTCCTGACTCGTGCCCTCCCCCCTGTTGCGAGCTGCCAGCGCTTGATCTCTGGCGCTCTTCCTCTTCCCTGCTCTCTGGCGGTGACGCTGGTCCCGATTTCCAACTGCTCTCCTCTGAGTCCCCTCTGGCTCTATCTTCCTGGGGTGTCCCCCTAGGCTCCCCCCTTGCCCTGGCCACTGGTGCTCCTTTCTGTGAATCTTCTGATTCACTGGAAAGACTCGGAGATCTCGGGTCGTCGTCATCACTCATCTTTTCTTCTGCCTCCTCCCCCTCGCTCTCTGTTTCCTCCCTTGCCCTTGCCTCTGCTCCTGAACCCCTGACAAGCGCCATCGGCAATGGCGGAGTTCCTCTGACCAAGAGGAACCCGCTCCCTGAAAATCGGGTCTTGCTGCCGTGGCGAAGGCGGAGACCCCTCAAAAATCCCAGGCGGAGGAAACCTGGGAACGTGGGATTTGGCTGACACCAAGAGCGCCTCCCCTACTCGCAGGGAAACCCCTTTTCGGGGATCCAAAGCGACGTGGGGTGAGCGGCGCGGTGTTTTGAATCCACTGCTACTTTTACGGAGTGAAGCGGCACAGCC
Source organism: Podarcis bocagei (assembly GCF_964188305.1). NCBI lineage: Eukaryota > Metazoa > Chordata > Lepidosauria > Squamata > Lacertidae > Podarcis > Podarcis bocagei. Next base: position 56,539,083 of record NC_138139.1, on the reverse strand, counting down.
GTTGCCGGAGAGTGCTGACTTTTTTCCGGTGGACAATTGGACTCTAAACAAGTACCCGTGAGTAGAACGGAAAATTGGACTACGAAACATTTTAATTTGGCACCAAAGCGGGAAGGTTCTAAACAGGAAGTCTGCCTTCCGCTTTTGTAAATAGACTGAAGCAAAACTTTGCAAGCTAAAGTCAGGAAAGTCGTATATAAAGGACTAAATTTCCTTCAGTTATAACCATTTAAACCCCTCTTGGAAGCAGGAGAAGAGGGGGGAAATCTTAGATTGTTCAAGCCTGCAGGAGAGAGAGTAAAGAAAGATAAATTTCCACCGTCTCAAACCTGGGAACGGGGTGTCAGAGACAGAAATTTCTGGGGAAGTTCATTGACTGTGAATGGAACGTCTTTTGACAGATAGTTAAAAAAGAGAAACATATTGATTCCAATGTTGCCTTTTGCATTCAAAAGAAACAAAATATTTGAAAAATGAAAGTAACTTTCTTTTGTTGGACCTGCTTTCAAAAGATGGATACAAATAGAAATTGTCTCCTCTAGAGGGAGCTTGTTAAACTGTTGCTGGAGTCGATCTGGAGATTTCACAGCTGTGGAGATTAAGGATCGTGAGACCAGACTCTGACCTTGGATAAAAATGTGTTTAGAATAAGTTTTGGTGCTTGCTTTTTGCAAGACAAGCGCTTTGTTGGAGCAGCTGCATGAGAAGATGGATTTGATGACTGTTGCAGTCAAAAACTTTGGACAAACAGTGAATACTCATATAGAAACCATCCAGGAACCAACCCAGGAATCTGTTTTGACAGGGCAAGTGCAAGGGCAGAAGATAATGGAGGAGGTTGCTGTTGAACCTCAAGTAACACAAATGGAGAAACCCGAGGCCCTGCAGGAGCATAAGCTGCTGTTTTTGAAGACTGAATCTGGAGTAAGTCAGATATGGAGAGAGGGAGTATCGTTTGGTTGGGAGATGGGAAGCTGGATGGATCCCCCTAGGCAGGGACGTTTTGGTTTTTGGGATGGGGTTTTGGGCCGGGGGGGTCTGGAGTTGCGGGGGCTCTTAACTTTGGAGGGACTTTGAAACATACTGTCAGAGCTGCTTCAAGATCCTAGCTCACAGAGGATCACGCTAGCCAGCGGTCATTAAGTAAAAGTCTTTATTGAGTTACAGTTTCCATTCTCAAGCTGCTACGTGCAACTCTACGTCTAATGGCTAGATCGGCGAAGCTCCGTCTGAGTCTCCGCCCCTTGTGCACCAACTTAATATCCTAGCCCTGCTCCACCTTTTCCGCCTGACTGCTCTCCTCTGGGTCCCTCTGCCCCCCGGGGTCTCCTCCCTCCGGGATTCCTCTGACGCCGACCCCCCGGAACTCCCTGTCTCCTTGCGCCGGGCTTTAGGATCTGGCTCCCTTTCCTGGCTGCCTACTGCGTCACTTCCCTGTGCATTTGAACTTGGCGCGCGCGCCCAACCTTCCACTTTCCGTCTGACCGTTTCTTCGCTCCCCGATGGAGGTGTGGCCACTCCTGACTCGTGCCCTCCCCCCTGTTGCGAGCTGCCAGCGCTTGATCTCTGGCGCTCTTCCTCTTCCCTGCTCTCTGGCTGTGACGCTGGTCCCGATTTCCAACTGCTCCCCTCGGAGTCCCCTCTGGCTCTATCTTCCTGGGGTGTCCCCCTAGGCTCCCCCCTTGCCCTGACCACTGGTGCCCCTTTCTGTGAATTTTCTGATTCACTGGAAAGGCTCGGAGATCTCGGGCCGTCGTCATCACTCATCTTTTCTTCTGCCTCCTCCCCCTCGCTCTCTGTTTCCTCCCTTGCCCTTGCCTCTGCTCCTGAACCCCTGACACATACTTTTAAATATTTTCTGGACTACAGTGCTGACTGTGGAGAATGGGCTGATCTGTTGAGGGGAGACAGAGATATTGTTGGGTTGGAGTCTCCCTGAGACCTACTCCTCAATGAGAAAGGAAAGAAATTAAGAAAAAGATCAACAAAAGACAAGGTAAAGTGCAGGTATAAACAAGAAGAAGATCTGCAGAAGGGACATGGAAAAGACTTAAGAGCCTCGGACATAAGATCACCAGGTTGATGGACTAGATGGAATGGACAGTAAGGACTGACTTAACCCGAGACCAGGAAGAAGAGACGTTGGATGAGGATTGGAAGAAAGTTTTTTTAAAAAATTATTTTGAGAATTAGTGTAAAATTAATGAGTATTAGGAAAAATGTTGGAATGAAACTATTTGGCTTTAGTAGAAATGATATAAGGAGTTATGTATAAATAGGTATTAAGTTTTAAGTTTTAAGGTATTTTATGGTAAGATAAGGTTAAAATAAACTAAGGTAAATTGAATGACAGAATATAGTGAAAGATGGAAAGGATTTGCTGAGTTAATTAATAGGTTAGACCAGGGGTCTGCAACCCGCGGCTCCAGAGCCACATGTGGCTCTTTTACACCTTTGCCACGGCTCCGGGGCGGATACTAGTGAGGGGAGGAGGCGCATTGTGCGCCTCGACACTCCCCACTGTGGCGGGCACTGTACTGGCTGTGATGTCGCATGGGGGCGGTGCGTGCGTTAGTCACGCACCGTCCTGACATCACCTTCCCGGTTTTGTGGCTCCCAGTTTTTTTTCCTTCGGAAACGGGTCCAAGTGGCTCTTTTTGTCTTAAAGGTTGCAGAGCCCTGGGTTAGACCGTTAAGATAAATTATTTAACAAAAATTGAGAAAGATGGAAAGAATTTGCTGAAATAATTAATTAAACTAGAATACAAAAAGGGAGGTGTGAGGAGGTCGATTAAACAAGTAAATGAAAGATAAAGATATGGAATATTGGATGTGTGTTTTAATGTTATTGTTCTTTTTTGCTGTATTGTTGTATTGGTTTTTATTTTTTTATTTTTTATGTATTGTAATGTATGTCTTGTTAAATTTTTTTGTTGTTTTCTTTTCTTCTTTTTTCTGTAATTTTTAAACTTCTAATAAATATCATTTTTTTTAAAAAAGAGAATCCTAAAGCTGGGTGAAAATTTTGCCAAAACACACATAGAAAATAAATGAGAGTTGTCAGTTCTGAATCAAATATTTCCTGGCTTATAGGTGCTTCTAATCTGCTCAAATTCAGTTACTCCCTGAATCAGCTGAAACATTTCTATGTGCCATCCTTTTTTCAGACATGGATGTTTGTTTCATATGTCCAGAAGACCAATATCCCAACCAGGATAAAAGCCAATGTATTCCCCGGATTCTAAGCTACCTCTCTTACAAAGAACCTTTAGGAATCTTCCTCACCGTGTCGGCGGTTTCGTTCTCTGTGATCACAGTTTTAATACTTGCAGTCTTTAGGAAGCACCAAGACACTCCCATGGTCAAAGCCAACAACCGGACCCTCACCTACGTTCTCCTCATCTCCCTCCTTCTTTGCTTCCTCTGCTCTTTGCTCTTCATTGGGCAGCCTGGAAAGGCAACCTGTCTTCTCCGACAAATGGCTTTTGGCATTGTTTTCTCCTTTTCCATTTCCACTGTTTTGGCAAAAACCATCACTGTAGTTCTAGCATTCATAGCAACCAAACCAGGATCCAGGATGAGAAAATGGGTGGGGAAAAGACTGGCGTATGGTATTGTTCTTTCTGGCTCATTGATTGAAGTGGCCATTTGCATGGTTTGGCTGGCTCATTTTCCTCCATTCCCCGATGCAGACATGCACTCTGTGAATGGGGAGATCATCATGGAATGCAATGAGGGCTCCGCTTCCATGTTCTACTCTGTACTGGGATACATGGGCTTCCTGGGCATTGCCAGTTTCACCGTGGCTTTCTTTGCCAGGAAGTTACCTGACAGTTTCAATGAAGCCAAACTCATCACCTTCAGCATGTTGGTGTTTTGCAGTGTGTGGCTGTCCTTTGTTCCAGCATACCTGAGCTCGAAAGGAAAATACATGGTAGCTGTGGAGATCTTCTCCATCTTGTCCTCCAGTGCTGGGTTACTGGGTTCTATTTTCTTCCCCAAATGCTATATCATTATTCTGAGGCCTGAGCTGAACATCAAAGAACATTTAATAAGGAGATCATAGTTGTTGTTGTTTAAGTCGCATTGTCTCTGTATTCTTCATTAATACATAGTTCACCAGACATGGCAAATTGGCCATGGAGATCATTACATCTTTGATTGACACCAGTTCTTCAAGCACATAAAAAATAATAAGATTGTTATTATATTAATGTAGAAAAGGTTCAAATTTGTATGAGAGTTTCTTTCATCTGTAAAATAAAGCTTTAACACATTAACCTTTGCAAAATAATATTTCTCAAAAGCACATTCTAGAGTTAAGACATTTGCTCACAGAATTTAAGATAGATTCTGAGCCAATTGCAGACATGGGCAAAATTTGGTCCCATGAGGGACAGGCATCCATATCAGATGAGGGCAAGGCTGATATCTCAGACTTAAGAGCTTAACTTGAGTTTCATTTGAACCAGCAATGAGGACTAAATTGTGCATATTGATGCCTATCTGAATGTGCCATTGTATCCCATGAAATTCACAAGTGGAAGGCTGCTTCTCCTTTACTGGATTGGGAGAGAAATAGCCTTTGCTGGTTTAAATACTTCATACTGTGCTGAAACCTGTTCCCAAATTTCCTGGTTTTATGAGTCATCTGTGAAAAAGACTCCTGTCTTCTTCTCATTACTGTTTATAGTTTTCTCCTTGTAATTTGCTTTTTTAATTCAGAGCATTTCCACATACTTCATGTGAACAAACTTGGGTTTGGTTCTGAAAGTATGCCAAAGAGGGGATCACAAGGATCTTGGCTCATCAGGACCCTTTGCAAATTCTGGTTTGTAGTCCCTTACCGATAATGATAACAGTAATTTATTACTTGTACCCAGCCCATCTGGGTGGGTTACCCAAGCCACTCTGGGTGGCTTCCAACAGAATATAAGAGAATACACAATACATCAAACATGAAAAGCTTCCTGATCCAGGGTTGCCTTCAGATGTTTATGGGAGGTCATATAAATGCTTATCTCTTTGACTTCTGATGGGAGGGCACCACTACGCATAAGGCCCCATGCCAGGTTCCCTAATGTCATTTCTTGCAGTGAGGGAACCGCCAGAAGGCTCACAGAGCTGGACCTCAGTGTCCAGGCTGAATGAAGGAGACACTCCTTCAGGTAATAATAATAATAATAATAATAATAATAATAATAATAATAATAATAAATTTTATTTATATCCCGCCCTCCCCAGCTAAGCCGGGCTCAGGGCGGCTAACAACAATCAGATAAACAATCAAATAATAACACATTCTAAAAATATTTCATTATAAAAATTAGTTAAAATCAAATTGATGGCAACCGATTAAACAAAATTCTGTGCAGGTTGCCAGCGGAGGGAGTCAGGCTGCGCCCTGACCAAAGGCCTGGCGGAACAACTCTGTCTTGCAGGCCCTGCGGAAAGATGTCAGGTCCCGCAGGGCCCTAGGTATCCAGGGCTGAGGCCATTTATGGCTTTAAAGGTCAGCATATATAGGATATAGAATACAGTTATTCTCAGGATATAATTATTAGCAGATCCTTTTAGATGAAATATATAAGGAAGATTTCTTAAAACACTTTTTCCTCTATATGAAAAGATTCTGAGTAAAGAGCCATTGCCTGCTACATTACGGGGAACTAGTACAGTATATCTAGACCAGGGGTGGCTATCCTGCATCATGTTGCCAGTATCTAGCCCATCATACTGTGGGATGTTGTCTGAAAGACAAAGGCATATCTTGATTTCAGCATCACACCACCAACTACTTTCATGATTGAGCTGAAGTTTAAAACATTATTGTCAGGGGTTCAGGAGCAGAGACGCAGAGAAGGGAGGAGACAGAGAGCGAGGGGGAGGAATACGAAGGAAAGATGAGTGGGGATGACGAACCGAGATCGCCGAGCTTATCCAGTGAGTCCGAGGATTCCCAGAAGGGAGCGCCAGCGGTCAGAGCAAGGGGGGAAAACAGGGGGACACCCCAGGAAGAAGGGTCCAGAGAGGGATCAGAGAGCAGCAGTTGGAGATCGGGACCCACGTACCCAGCCGGGAGCAGCGGGGAGAAAGGGGACCAGATATCGGGTTCCGGAGGCTTTCAGAAGGAGGGAGGGCATGAGTCAGGAGTAGTCACGCCCACCTCGGGGAGCGACGAAACGATCAAGAGGAAGGTTGAGAGTTGGGCGCGCGCGCCAAGTTCAAATGTAGCGGAAGCTGGCGCAGTAAGCAGCCCAGAGAGTGAGCCAGGTCCCAAAGCCCGCCGCAAGGAGGCGGAAGGGTCAGGGGGGTCCGCGTCAGAAGAGAGTAGGAAAGAAGAGACCCCGGGGGGCAGAAGGACCCAGAGACGGAAGGAAAGGCGCAGGAGGTGGAGCAAGGCTAGGGTATTAAGCTGGTGTGCTAGAGGCGGAGACTCAGACGGGTCTTCGCCGGTCTGACCTAGAAGAAGTAGGGCTGCACATTGCAGTTTGGAAATGGAACCTGTAATCCAATAAAGACTCTTTTAACCTGAACGCTGGCTAACGTGGTCCTATGTGAGCTGGGACTGAGTGGCAGCCCTGACAGTAAGACCCGTCTCTTTAAAGCTTCGGACACCTAATACCTCGCAGCAGAGGCAGAAGCAGCGAGAGGAGGAAATTGGTGTTTGGGAGCGAGCTCACAACGGTTGGCAGAAATGACGGAAGCCGAGAAAATTTCAGCGCTGCAACAGGCAGTGACCCAATTGAACGCGGAGGTACAGGCATCCAAGAAAAGGGAGGAGGATGCGGCAGCCGCCTACAGAGATCTCCACGCCAGGTTTGAAGCATTGGTTAAGCATGGGCAGCCAGGACCCAGACCGGAGGGGGTTGGGTTGGCACGGAGAGCAGGAGGGCTTGTGGCTCACTTCGATGGGAATTTACAACAGTACCCCAATTTTCGAGCAGACGTAATGTGCGCACTGCAACTGCTGGCGAAAGACTTTAGGGATGAGGAAGAGAAAGTGGGGTTTATACTATCCCATTTGCATGGGGATGCGAAAGCGTGGCTACGCAATTTGTGGAGGGATAAAGATCCGGCGCTTCAGAATGCAGATGCCTTTATCAAAGCGATGGATGCGTGCTTTTTATCTACCATTGACGTGGATCTTGCCCGACGGGAGATTCATGGACTGAAACAAGGGAGGGCGAGCGTACGCCAGTATCACGCCCGCTTTTTTGCGCTGGTCAGTGCCTTGGAATGGGACCGGGATTCGCCCCCAGTCAGAGATCTCTTCTGGGAGGGTTTGAGCAGTGCTGTTAAAGACGAAATTGCGAGGGGGGAGAGGCCCCGGAGCACGCAGGAGGTGGTCCAAAGGGCGCTGACTGTGGGGGTGAGGCTGGAAGAAGGTCCATGGTGCAGAGACGAAGGACGTGGAGGGCGCGAAGCAGCGAGAAGTTTCTCTTTCGTTCCCAGGGAAGCTGCGCGTGCGCAATCCACACCTCCGCCAGGAGGGGGAGTGGAACCTATGGAGGTGGGAGGCGCCAGGGCTCAGTCAGCTACCAGAGCCCCTGCACCGGCGGCAGTCAAGACTAAACCTCCTAGAGGGACCAGGAAGTGTTATATATGCGACAGCTCTCAACACTTGGCGAAAGAGTGTCCCCAGAGGAGCTCCAAGCACACTGCAGCCTCCGCAACGGTGAAAGCGGCCACGCAACACAGCGAACAACAGCAGGGAAACGACGATGTCTGGCTGGAGACAGAGGCACTGGGGCCCAGCCAGACGCATCACTGCAGCAGTCCCCAGCGATCTTGCAACCCACGGACCCCCTCCCACCCAAACCAGTAGTGCAACTCACAGCATCTCTCCAGCTGCCCAATGGCGTCACTATCGAAGTGCCGCTTTCTGTGGATTCTGGAAGCAACGCAGACTTTATAGCACAGGATTTTGTGGAGCAGCACGCTATACAGCTATTACCAGCCACTCTGCCCCTGCAAGTCGTCACAGTAGATGGTAGAGAGTTGCTGGGGGGGCAGGTGGTGAAGCAAACGCCGCCAATGGTGATGCGCCTTGGCAACCACAGGGAAGTCATCAGTTTTAACGTCACCCGCCTGTCGGACACACCCATTGTGTTGGGCATGAGTTGGCTGGACAGGCACAGTCCGACTCTGGCTTGGTACCAGAGACAGCTGATCTTCGGCTCCTCTTACTGCGCAGAACACTGCATCCTGCCCGAACAGGAGGGAGAGGGGGAGGAATCACAACTGCAGTTGGGAACGTTGCAAGCAGTCCCCCACAAATACGCAGACTTTCTGGAGGTCTTCTGCGAGAAGGAGGCGGACAAGTTACCACCGCACAGGCAATATGACTGCAAGATTGACCTCCTACCAGGGGCGACGCTACCGAAGGGGAAGCTGTATTCCATGTCGGAGGATGAACTACAGGAACTCAAACAGTTCATAGATCACAATTTGGAGCGCGGTTTCATCCGGGAGTCCAGGGCAGTAGGGGGCAGTCCGGTTTTCTTTGTGAAGAAGAAGGACACGCCCCAAAAAAGGCTGGTGGTGGATTTTCGCCTCTTGAACAAGATGACCAAGCCCTCTGATTTCCCCATGCCCAGGATTGACGACCTACTAGCGACGGTGCGCAAGGGACGCGTGTTTACCAAGTTGGACCTGCGAGGGGCGTACAATCTCATCCGCATGAGGGAGGGCGATGAGTGGAAGACAGCCATGTTCACGCCTCTGGGCACCTACGAGTACAGAGTGATGCCGTTTGGATTGCAAAACGGTTCTCACTGTTTTCAAGCTTTCATGCATCATGTGTTGGCGGGACTCCTCTACAAGAAGTGCGTCTGCTTTCTGGATGACATCCTGATATTCTCCGAGTCGCAGCAAGCGCATGACCAAGATGTTCGGGAGGTGCTGGAGAGGTTGCAGCAGCATAGACTGTACGCCAAACTGGAGAAGTGCCAGTTCGACACGAAGGAGGTGGATTTCTTGGGTTACAAGTTGTCGGACAAGGGGCTAGCCATGGACAGCGCCAAGGTTCGAGCGGTGTTGGATTGGAAGAGCCCGCGCAACCGGAAGGAGGTCCAGCGGTTTGTCGGCTTCGCCAACTTCTATCGCAAGTTTATCAAAGGGTTTGCGATGCAGACGGCGGCTATTACGGACACGCTAAGCTCCAAGAAAAAGAAATTCATCTGGACGGAGCAGGCGGAGCAGTCCTTTCAGGCACTCAAGCGTCTCTTCGCGTCGGAAGAGCAACTGCTGCATATCGACCCCAGCAGACCGATGCGGGTAGAGACAGACGCGTCCGATAGAGCAGTGGGAGCTGTCCTGCTACAGAGGGATCCACAGGGGATCTGGAGGCCGGGAGCGTTCTACTCCAGAAAGCTCAGCAAGTCGGAGCAGAACTACACCATCTGGGACAGGGAGTTGCTTGCCATTCATGCAGCCTTCAAGGCGTGGAGACACTTCCTGATCGGCGCCAAGCACACGGTGCAGGTCTGCACGGACCACAAGAATCTGGAGCACTGGCGCACGGCAAAGTTCCTGAACCAGAGGCAGATACGTTGGGCGGAGTTCTTTGCTGACTTCGATTTCCGAATAGAGTACGTCCCAGGCGACACCAACATCATGGCGGATGCACTGTCCCGAAAACCGCAATACCTTGAAGAGGCGACGCCAGCGGCAGCCATACACATCTTCGCGCCAGCGGCGTGGGCGTGCGCTTCAGCCACAGTAGACCTGGATGCGGTGCGGCGGGCGTTGCAGGACGACTCATTCGCGCAGGCGAAGATGGCCGAGGTGCACAAGGGCACCGCGAAGAGCGACGAGTTCCAGATACGGGACGGCTTGCTCTTACGTAAAGGGGCCATCTACGTGCCGGGAGATGAACTTCGCGCCAAGGTACTGCAGCAGTTGCACGATGCACCCACGGCCGGGCACTTTGGCACGGAAAAAACGGTGGAATTAGTCGCAAGGGACTTTTGGTGGCCCAGACTGAGAGGGGAAGTCGCGGACTACGTCGCGAGGTGCGACACCTGCCAGAGGGCCAAACCGGTGCACAAACCACCGGCGGGACTGCTGGAACCGCTGCAAACGCCGTTTGAACCGTGGGAGAGGGTAGCCCTGGACTTTGTCACGGATCTACCCAGCTCGAGAGGCAAGACAGCTGTACTAGTGGTGGTGGACTTGTTCACCAAGATGGCACACTTCATACCGTGTGCGAAGGTGGCCACGGCAGAACAAACAGCCAAACTGTTCATAGATCACGTGTTCAAAGTGCACGGGCTGCCGCGGTCTATACTGTCCGACCGCGGTCGCCAGTTCATCTTGAATTTCTGGCAGAAGCTGATGGGCTTCCTGAACGTCAAGATCAACCTGACATCAGCGAGACACCCGCAGACCAACGGGCAAGCGGAGAGGGTCAATGCCATCATGCAGCAGTACTTGAGATGCTATGCCAATCAACAGCCTGTGACGTGGGTGGATTACCTGCCGCTCGCCGAGTTCGCCTACAACAACACGAAGCACGTGTCCACAGGGGTGACGCCGTTCTTCGCCAACAATGGGAGGAATCCCAGAACCTTCCCGGGACTGGACAGAGTGGGGGATGGGGAACCGCAGACGGCGGACGCTTTCGCGTCTGAGTTGCAGGAGGTCCACGATCAACTCCGACGGCAGCTGGAGCTAGCGAAGCACGCATACAAGGTGCAAGCGGACAAGCACAGGCGGGTTGGCGAAGAGATCCGAGTGGGAGACTGGGTCTGGTTGGCAGCCCACGCAGTGCCGACCAGATCGTTAGCCAAAAAGAAGTTGGGGCACAAGCAACTCGGTCCATACCAAGTCGAAGCGCAGATCAACCCAGTTGCTTTCAGGCTGGTGCTACCGGAGGGTTCCAGGATGCATCCGGTGTTCCACAGGTCGGTGCTCACTCCCTACAGGACACCTCACAGGTTCCAGGAACCAGGAACAGCACCGAGTCCGTCTCAGGAGCGGACGGAGGCGGGGAGATTGCCACAGCAGGACCCCATCAACGAAGTCACGGAGATTTTGGACTCCAGATGGGGGGAAGACGGAGTGGAATACCTCCTAGCCAGAGAGGGCACCCGGGCCAGTGCTAATAGCTGGGTGCCAGACTACGCTTTGGAGGAACCCCTGCTCAAGGACGAGTTTCATGCCCTGTTCCCACACAGACCCATGCCAGCAGGCTTCTTCGACGACTGGTTGTTCACACCCACACTTTCCTCCAGCACGTTCCATGGCTTCGACTCGGACGGGGAGCCCGCACAGCGCACACGTTCCCCAGAGGGGTCACTGGAGGGTTCGGCGTCCGACACCTCGTATTGGTGGGACGATCGGCCAGAGGAGCAGTGGCGCCGGAGGTGGCTGGAGATGCCAGGTCAAGCGACCGACGCAGAGACTGACATGGACATGTGCGGGGAGGATCTCGGTTTCGAGCATGGCGGCACTGAGATGGAGGCGGAGCAGCTCAACGTTGACAAACGCGAGGAGGAAGACTCGGAGATCTTCAGTTGGCGGCCAGCGACGAGGAGCGAACTGTATCCGGCATTCACTCCTGTGATGATGGAGCACCCAGCAACCACCCTTGAAAGCGGGGAGGGGGGAAGGGGGGGCTTCGAGGGGGGGATGGATGTCAGGGGTTCAGGAGCAGAGACGCAGAGAAGGGAGGAGACAGAGAGCGAGGGGGAGGAATACGAAGGAAAGATGAGTGGGGATGACGAACCGAGATCGCCGAGCTTATCCAGTGAGTCCGAGGATTCCCAGAAGGGAGCGCCAGCGGTCAGAGCAAGGGGGGAAAACAGGGGGACACCCCAGGAAGAAGGGTCCAGAGAGGGATCAGAGAGCAGCAGTTGGAGATCGGGACCCACGTACCCAGCCGGGAGCAGCGGGGAGAAAGGGGACCAGATATCAGGTTCCGGAGGCTTTCAGAAGGAGGGAGGGCATGAGTCAGGAGTAGTCACGCCCACCTCGGGGAGCGACGAAACGATCAAGAGGAAGGTTGAGAGTTGGGCGCGCGCGCCAAGTTCAAATGTAGCGGAAGCTGGCGCAGTAAGCAGCCCAGAGAGTGAGCCAGGTCCCAAAGCCCGCCGCAAGGAGGCGGAAGGGTCAGGGGGGTCCGCGTCAGAAGAGAGTAGGAAAGAAGAGACCCCGGGGGGCAGAAGGACCCAGAGACGGAAGGAAAGGCGCAGGAGGTGGAGCAAGGCTAGGGTATTAAGCTGGTGTGCTAGAGGCGGAGACTCAGACGGGTCTTCGCCGGTCTGACCTAGAAGAAGTAGGGCTGCACATTGCAGTTTGGAAATGGAACCTGTAATCCAATAAAGACTCTTTTAACCTGAACGCTGGCTAACGTGGTCCTATGTGAGCTGGGACTGAGTGGCAGCCCTGACACCACTGATTTACTCTTAAAGCACAGCATGGAAAAAGATAAAAATTGGAACACACAAGGGATTTTCTTGGCTGGTTTTATTCCAACAAATGTCTGCATTTTTAATGATGCAACAATTAAAGGCATCAACACAAGTTGACTCTTATTTGCTTCTCAGAATCAAGTGGTCTTTGCTGTTCAAGTCGGGCCTCAGAATGATTATGTACAATTTGGGGAAGAAGATGCAAGCGAGCAAGCCTGCACTGGAGGCCAAGATGCAGAAGATCTCCACAGCCACCATCTGCTTTCCTTTGGTGCTCAGATAAGAGGGAACAAAGGACAGCCAAACACTGCAGAACACCAACATGCTGAAAGTGATGAACTTGGCTTCGTTGAAACTGTCTGGCAACTTCCTGGCCAGGAAAGCCATGGTGAAGCTGACACTGGCCAGGAATCCCAGGTACCCCAGGACACAATAAAACATGGGGGCAGAGCCTTCGTTGCATTCCATGATGATTTCCTCCGCCAGAGAGTTCATGTCCACATCTGGGAAGGGAGGAGCCATACAGAGCCAAACAGCACAAATACTGGCTTGAAGTGAGCAGCAACCCAGAAGAACAGAGTTGGCCAGAGATTTCCCCACCCATTTCCTCATCCTGGATCCTGGTTTGGTGGCCATGAAGGCCAGAACCACCGTGATGGTTTTGGCCAAGACACAAGACACCGCAATGGCGAAGATGATGCCAAAGGCCGTTTGTCGTAAAGAGCAGCTCACTGGGTGAGGCTGGCCAATGAAGAGCAAGGAGCAGAGGAAGCAGAGCAAGAGGGCAAGGAGCAGAGTGTAGGTGAGGTCCCGGTTGTTGGCTTTGACAATGGGAGTGTCCCCGTTCTTAGAGAAGACGCCAAGGACCAAGGCTGTGACCAGAGCAAAGAGCAGAGCTAAGACAGCTAATGTGAATCCCAAAGGCTCTGTGTAGGAAAGAAAATGTTGGCTCTTGGGGATGCATTGATCACTGTTCTGGTTTGGAAATTGACCTTCTTGGCATTCAAAACAATAATCCGTATCTAAAAAAATCAAATGAATGATATATGAGTTTGAACAAACAAGGCAACCTTTTTTTTGTAATGAAATGGATGCTTCCATTTCCAATGGCATTTCAATTTTCCTTTGAAAGAAATATTGCTTCTGCTCCCAAAACACAATACTGAGCCATTAATTAGTTGGAAACAAGTATCAGAGATAAGTCAAAACCAGTAAAATGCAACGGATATTCTTTCTTCAGAAGAAGAAGAAGAAGAAGAAGAAGAAGAAGAAGAAGAAGAAGAGGAGTTTGGATTTGATATCCCGCCTTTACTCCCCTTCAGGAGTCTCAAAGCGGCTAACAATCTCCTTTTCCCTTCCTCCCCCACAACAAACACTCTGTGAGGTGAGTGGGGCTGAGAGACTTCAGAGAAGTGTGATTGGCCCAAGGTCACCCAGCAGCTGCATGTGGAGGAGCGGGGAAGCGAACCCGGTTCCCCAGATTAGGAGACTACCGCTCTTAACCACTCTTAACCACTACACCACACTGGCTCTCGATAGGTGGTTTCAATCAAGTCACCAGTAATTTAGGAAGCAAAGTATTGACAACTGTTAATATGGGGCCATTGAAAGAGCAAAATAATGGGGATGGAGGGTTAGGCAAGTGTTCACTGACTCCACAAGTTGTGGCAGGTGGGGAGCAGGCAGAGAACACTGGACATGATCCACACCTATTTCCAGAGGTCTACTTTGGAAAGGTTAAAGATGTGGCTCTAGTTTGCCCCACTCTCTGTGTCTGTCTTCTTTCTTCCAGATCTGAGTGCAACTGCTGTTCTGTTCAGGAGCACTGAACTGCTAATACAGGGAAACTGTTGAAATAGACTAGGAAGTATTTTATCATAGAGCAGATGATGTCTCCTACCCGTTTGATTTGAAATCATCCCATCTGGACATGAAGCACAGTCATAGCAACAAAATGGCCGCCCCTCCTTCTTTTTCCGGCTGTAGCCTGGCTGGCACCGATCATTGCACAAACCAAGGGGCAGCACCTAGACAGAAAGAGAGGAGAAGAGGAAACTCCCTTTTGCATGGTAAAGAACACAGTTTGAACCAAAGAGACAAGCTAACTTGTCAAATTCATGTTCTTCCAGAAAGGTGGTGTATGTGTGAATACATTGTAATATAAATATTGGGAGTGAAGCAGAAGGGAAATTGAATATTTTCACCTGTATTGAATATTTTCACCTGTATTAGATGGTGGCTGGAAAGAGGGCAGGGAAAGACAACCAATTCTCAAATACAGGGTGTTGGCAGAGAAGGAAAAATAGGAAGCATATACATTAGGCTCCAATTGGCTCCAATACCATCAATTGTATGAGACATTTAAAGTAGATAAAAGAAAAGAATTTGCAATAGAACCATCTAGATTAGAGAATGATCTGATCAATTCAAAAGCTAAAATACTTTCCAAAATGTACATTGACTGGGAAGTCTAGGAGGAGGAGGTCAATGATAAAATGGTCATAGGAGTTAGGCTATAATATCTTAATGAAGGATTGGGGAAACCTCTGGAAAACCAATATGAAATTCACTACTTGCTACATACTGAGAGAAAACCTTTTGAAAATGCAATATCGTTGGATAAATAGGTAGCACTGCATCGGGAAGGTAAATGGTGTTCCGTTGTGCCAGAAACAATTTAGTCATGCTGCCTACATGACCTGCAAAGCTGTTGACTGCACGTGACCGTCCAGAGGTCTTTGACCTTCCCTTTACTTTCCCTCTTACATTAATGTAACCTAGCTAAGCCTAGCAGGAGACCTTACTCTCTTGTAGTAACCCCTTCATGCAATAACTAAACTTAAGAATGTTATTAATATCAGACTTTATTCTTGAATTTGTATTCATAATGTTAAAAAAAAACTTCTCCCTTAAAAAGGAACCAAGAGTCCACTCCCACCTGATTGAATGCTTTGTGCCATGTGATGGCTTCTTCATCCATGCTGAAGTCCACATAGTCTTGTCGTTCTTGTGGTTCTACTTTTCCTACTTTAACTCGCAAGAAGGTTTGGTTGGGGAAAGTAACCCAGTTAATAACGTCAAATCCAGTTGCCAATTCCCCATTCTCATCAAAAGACACAAAGTCTCCAGCACTGTTGTTGAAGGAGATACTCCTCAGGAAAGAGGGAAGCTAGGCAAAAGAAAACAAGGCATATGAAAAGTATCAATCAATATATGCCACACAATGGAAAGCAGTAAACAATGGAGTGGTCCACCTTTGGAGCACATATAGATTTCTGGGAAAGTTCCAGTTTACCTGGAACTTAAGTATTTAAGCATTCAGCTCAGAGGATCCATGTGCAAAGACAAAGTTGTGCAAGGTCAGCAACCGCTGCAACTGCCCTCCACAAGGTGGAGAGGGGCTTCCTGGGCTCTGGGAAGGTTGCAGGAGGACCAAGGGATGCTCCCAGAGCCCTGTCATAACCTTCCCACTGCCTGGGAAGAAAGGGGGCACCTTCATTGCTTGTTTCTGAGACGCACTCAGTGGCCTTGTGTCTCCTTCCCCGAGGCTGGTATGGAGTGCACTGCCTTGCTCACCTGGCTTTGGAAGGGAAGCACCTTCATGCCTCCTTCCCAGAGCCCAGCAAACAAGGGGGAGGGCTGAACACCAAGGGCCCTCCCTGGACCTGCTGAGAGCCTGGTAAGAAAGGAAGACCTTCTGGTAGGGCAAGGGGAAGGGGATGAGATGTTGCCAAAGGAATGTTCTGGAGAGGTTCTTCCTGGATAAAAACATACCATCTTTCTGATAGTAACTGTCAGAGTTGCTCCAAGATCCTAGCTCACAGAGGATCACGCTAGCCAGCGACCATTAAGTAAAAGTCTTTATTGAGTTACAGTTTCCATTCTCAAGCTGCTGCGTGCAACTCTACGTCTTATGGTTAGATCGGCGAAGCTCCGTCTGAGTCTCCGCCCCTTGTGCACCAACTTAATATCCTAGCCCTGCTCCACCTTTTCCGCCTGACTGTTCTCCTCTGGGTCCCTCTGCCCCCGGGGTCTCTTCCCTCCGGGATTCCTCTGACGCCGACCCCCCGGACCCTCCTGTCTCCTTGCGCCGGGCTTTAGGACCTGGCTCCCTCTCCGGGCTGCCTATTGCGTCACTTTCCTGTGCATTTGAACTTGGCGCGCGCGCCCAACCTTCCACCTTCCGTCTGACCGTTTCTTCGCTCCCCGATGGAGGTGTGGCCACTCCTGACTCGTGCCCTCCCTCCTGTTGTGAGCTGCCAGCGCTTGATCCCTGGCGCCCTTCCTCTTCCCTGCTCTCTGGCGGTGACGCTGGTCCCGATTTCCAACTGCTCCCCTCTGAGTCCCCTCTGGCTCTATCTTCCTGGGGTGTCCCCCTAGGCTCCCCCCTTGCCCTGGCCACTGGTGCTCCTTTCTGTGAATCTTCTGATTCACTGGAAAGACTCGGAGATCTCGGGTCGTCGTCATCACTCATCTTTTCTTCTGCCTCCTCCCCCTCGCTCTCTGTTTCCTCCCTTGCCCTTGCCTCTGCTCCTGAACCCCTGAGAGTAATGCATCATGAGTTCCAGTTTAACATGTCTCCTTCACCACTCCTGACATATCAGCATCACAAACACATAGGACAGCAGAACATGCAGCTCCTTCCACAACATTGTTGAGTTTTACAAGGAGGTGACATTTCTCTGTGAGGAAGTGCAGGAAGAGATACTTCCACCTCTGCAACTTGAAGGGGAAGAACAGGGAATATATTGATTCTGGCTCCAAATTGAAGGCAAGGGAAAACAGGGAAGCACTGAAAAGAACATTTGTTTTGTGTGGGAGAGGTGAATGCTGTAAGAGGTGTATTCCTTCCTTGTGTATTAAGTCTATGGACTGTGTGTTGACACTCATTAGTTTAGCCTAAAGCAAAGATTTATTCTGAACATGAAATCTTACCTGCCAAGGTTGCAGTTTGGGAGGATGGAGTCCACCTCTGCCTGCCATCCTTCTGGGTTTTGGTCTGGATGAGAGAATCTTGTGCAAAGTATATGCAATGGCATAAACCACATTATAGGTACTGTAACTTTGTCCAGTCATGATCATTTCAAAAGTATGCCCAGGAAGGCTCTCCAGACTCTCTTTTCCAGTGCATGTGTCTGTGCTTTCATTGGGCTCATTGGAAACTGAAAGTAAGCAGTTGAATGCCTGTTCCCAAAAAGCTTGGAGGAACCCATCTCCATTTGGAGATTTGGGGTTTAGGGTCTGAAGGAATTCTTTAAATCCCTGGACTTTTTCTGTGTGAATTGCAAAAGACAGGGCACCATCAAAGACTTGAATATCATAATACCTTTGCAATGTATCTGATGAGAAGGCCCATTGGGCTGTCAAAATCCACACTGTGCTCGCTGAATTCTCTGCAATATCTTCAGCTAATGAAAAGAAATATTTCAACCACTTCACAGCTATGATGGTCTGAGATTCTGCACATACAACCAATATATTGACTTCTGAGACCACCAGGGAAAAGGACTTAGCCCGAATGGGATCCAGTGAAATAAAATGATCCATCCCTTGTGATATGGCTGGTATTTTTTCCTTGAAGGCTGTGCAGACTCCATGCTGGGAAAGCATTGGCCCTAAGATTTGCATAAACTTCTCTCCGTTTTCATCATCTGAAGCAACCAGTCCAACCCACGTCCATTGGAAATGAAGAAGTAGCTTGACAATCCCTGCATATTGATATTTCTCATTGGGCACCATCCGGAAGAAGGTTTGTAGCTGCAACTCGGTCCTCCTCACTGGAGCTAATGCACAATAAGCAATCTAAGGAAGAAATCAACCTCACAATTATGGGAGGGTTATAGCAAACGGTTAGGATTTAACCCAATCAACTGCCTGAAGTGGAACCCAAGTGAATTCATTGAAGGTAAAAATATATTCTTTAGTTTTTGCATATCGGAGGAATTTGAATGAATGTAAGAGAAGTTTGGATTTGATACCCCTCTATATCACTACCCAAAGGAGTCTCAAAGCGGCTAACATTCTCCTTTTCCTTCCTCCCCCACAACAAAATAAAAAAAATCCTTCCAGTAGCACCTTAAAGACCAACTAAGTTAGTTCTTGGTATGAGCTTTCGTGTGCATGCACGAAGTGTGCATGCACACGAAAGCTCATACTAAGAACTAACTTAGTTGGTCTTTAAGGTGCTACTGGAAGGAATTTTTTAATTTTGACTATGGCAGACCAACACGGCTACCTATTTGTAACTCCCCCACAACAAACACTCTGTGAGGTGAGTGGGGCTCAGAGACTTCAAAGAAGTGTGACTAGCCCAAGGTCACCCAGCAGCTGCATGTGGAGGAGTGGAGATGCGAACCTGGTTCACCAGATTACAAGTCCACCGCTCTTAACCACTACACCACACTGGCTGTAAGGACAAGTTCCTTGTTTTGGAGGTGTTATAACATAAAACACTGAATCCATTATGCATCAATGACATCTTGGTCAGTTTTATCATTTACAATGAATTATGTAGAAAGTGAAATATTTCTTAAGTTATATTAGATCTATGAGGATTAAATGCTCAAATCTTTTGTTCCCTAATGCCAACTGTCAGGGCTGCCACTCAGTCCCAGCTCACATAGGACCACGTTAGCCAGCGTTCAGGTTAAAAGAGTCTTTATTGGATTACAGGTTCCATTTCCAAACTGCAATGTGCAGCCCTACTTCTTCTAGGTCAGACCGGCGAAGACCCGTCTGAGTCTCCGCCTCTAGCACACCAGCTTAATACCCTAGCCTTGCTCCACCTCCTGCGCCTTTCCTTCCGTCTCTGGGTCCTTCTGCCCCCCGGGGTCTCTTCTTTCCTACTCTCTTCTGACGCGGACCCCCCTGACCCTTCCGCCTCCTTGCGGCGGGCTTTGGGACCTGGCTCACTCTCTGGGCTGCTTACTGCGCCAGCTTCCGCTACATTTGAACTTGGCGCGCGCGCCCAACTCTCAACCTTCCTCTTGATCGTTTCGTCGCTCCCCGAGGTGGGCGTGACTACTCCTGACTCATGCCCTCCCTCCTTCTGAAAGCCTCCGGAACCCGATATCTGGTCCCCTTTCTCCCCGCTGCTCCCGGCTGGGTACGTGGGTCCCGATCTCCAACTGCTGCTCTCTGATCCCTCTCTGGACCCTTCTTCCTGGGGTGTCCCCCTGTTTTCCCCCCTTGCTCTGACCGCTGGCGCTCCCTTCTGGGAATCCTCGGACTCACTGGATAAGCTCGGCGATCTCGGTTCGTCATCCCCACTCATCTTTCCTTCGTATTCCTCCCCCTCGCTCTCTGTCTCCTCCCTTCTCTGCGTCTCTGCTCCTGAACCCCTGACACCAACAATAATGTCAATTTCCTCCCAGAATCATCCTTTTGATTAACTAATTCGGGTTCATAGATAATGTCAACTAATTTCATGGAAAGCAGCAGACATTTGAGGAATATTCATTTTATTCATTTTATTCTTCAGTGGTTGATTATTTTGCAAACACCCCCCCCCATAGATCAATCAATCTTTATTGTCGTCAAAGACTAGACAGCAAAGTTAACAACAGCAACATATGCCACATCCACATGAAGAAGCTGATGTAATAAAAAAAATCCCTATAAATTTATTTAAATTAGGTAACATTCCTTTTGATTAAATCTGTATTCTGGAGGTTAAAATCTGTACTCATTCACCAGCCAGCACCACAGCCTTTCTTGTCCTTGTTGCCATAAAACAGAGTTTTGCAACAGGCCTGATGATATTCAAATTATTTAGCATCCCCCCTCTCCATGGGGTATTTTGCTTATCTTGACTGCAACTACTTGGAAAGATGAAGAACCCCACTAAAGGAGCACAAGATCTTGACATCTTCCTACAAGTTCTGCAACCTTGGAAGGAAGGACACCTCAAGGGAACTATGCATGGATTGTCTATGCATGGATTGTCTGTCAAGAAATTGATATGCATGGATTGTCTGTCAAGAAACTATTTTGCGCTTGGACATCATGTTTTATTTCATGAGTGAGGAACCTATGCCCCCCCCCCCAGAACTTCCTGAACTTCAAGTCCAAGTGCTCATCTTTGACTATTGAGCTATACTGGCTGAGGCTAGTGGGCAACATATGGACAAGCAACAGCCATTTCTGATGAGACAATTCCGGGAACAGGAGAGAAATTCGCTTCAAATTGTTGAACAAATTTACCTGTTTTATTTTGTTGGAAGCTGGCCAGAGTGGCTGGGGAAACTCAGTCAGATGGGCAGCATTTGTGAACCAAAATGCAGCTCACTGGGAGGAGGAGAATTCCTACTGGTGCATTGGCACTGTACTAACCTTCCTCCCGCTTCCCAATCCGCCAGACAAGCTTCAGGGACACATGTGACAGAAGGTCAGGCAGTCATCCAAGCCCTTTCCCTACAGCCACAACTGTATATGGTCACTATGAGTAACAGTAAACAAGTAATGACAACTCTTTATCTTTCCAGGTAGGATGTTTTACCGAGAAAAAATGAGCAAATCAGATGCTGTTCTATCAGTAATATATTTTTCTATCTTTCTTCTTTTTCAGAAAAGGGAACCAAAGCAAAAGAAAGTATGGAGAACCCAGAAGAGAATTATTGTACCAAAGACAGAAAAGCTCCACTGCCCACACACTCACTTACCTGTGGGATCTTGTAGATGCCTAAGATCGTAGTCATGTGAAGGGAAATGTCAGAGTCAAGTGCTCCAATAACAGCTATCATATTTCTTTTCTTGTCACATTTGAAGTTGGGGACAATACTTTCTGTGGTGGACAGAAGTTTCAGGGTGTTCTGATAAGTCATTCTTGCATTTAAATAGCTATCATAGAGGTGGAACCCAAAGCTCATATTCGGGACGATATTAGGGTTCTCGTTGATTTCTTTCACAGCAAACACCAGGGAGAGGGTATTCTGGTAGTACTTTGGTGCTCCACTAATAAAAGAGTTATACTATGTGTCAGAGATATTCTCCTCCTCTACTTTTTAAGCATGTAGCTTACTTTCTGGCTTTTTTAGCCAAATTCCAAAAAAATAAATAAAACAAATAAGCAAACAACACATATGCATTGTGTCTCCTAACAGTTGATAATTGAAACCCATGGACAGTGAGGCAGGGTTTCTTCCAGGCAGACAAATGAGGAACAATATCAGAAATATTATATATATTATAGAATACCTGGAAGTAAGAAATGAAAAACAGGCAGCGTTGATGTTTTTAGATGCTGAGAAAGCGTTTGATGATATCTCATGGAAATTCATGAAAAAAGTTCTAGAGAAAATGAACTTTGGTGAAAATTTTAGGAAAGGGATTCAAGCAATATATTCAGATCAAAAAGGAAATTTAATTGTATATCATATGCATTGTGTCTCCTAACAGTTGATAATTGAAACCCATGGACAGTATTCAGTCAGCTTTAGGAATAGAGCGTCTAACAGGTGTTTAATTTTGAGCAGAACATTCACATCCTGCAAGATACACATGTACTTAAGTTATTCTCTTATCTGGAGGTGGACCACTGGAGCTTCAAATCATGGCCCCTCATAGGTTGCTAAAGGAAACAGCAATTGCTTCTTGTATGATGCTGCTGGGCAGGAGGACGGTTGTATTAATTTCAGTGGGCCTACTCTGCATTCAAGTCCATTAGATATAACCCTTTATTTTGCAAAGAAAAAGAAGAAGATTGCAACACTGCTGTTTTAATTGCACAGTATTGTTTACATTGTATAGCAAGGAATATAATCCAAAATCTATGATATCACAGCATCTATGGCTGTCAGATTAAATGATGGTGACTGTGAATGTGGGGATCAAGCTTTCCTGTAAAGTAAAACCATCCATCCATGGTGGGAAAGGAAACAGAGAGGGAGGGTGAGGATCAAGCATGAGATCAGGTGAGAAACATGAGATCAGGTGAGGAGAAAGCAGAAGAGGCAGAAGACAGAAACTTCTAGATGAGGAATAAGGCAACACAGAAGATGATGCCAAGATCACAATAGAAGAAAATGTATTTTTAACCTTTATACTTGGAAAAAGTCATATGCAAATATTTTCTGAGCATGCCATGGTTTGTGTAGTGTAGTTGTAGCATAGAGAAATGTACACTATGAAGGAGAGAGTGATTTCCTTACTAAAGTTCATCTGTGAACTTTGTGTTTGGGTGGTCCTGGAAATCTATATCTTCAGAAAAATAGCCAAAAGTATTAACAATTCCTCCAATGATCAGATCCCCTCTCTGATAATACTGGTATGGAAGCTGGAATGGATCCGTCATGGCGCATCTCTCAGAGTCTTCCTTGCACTCAGTTGGAGGCACCTGCAGCCACAGGAAGAGAAGAATCACCAGCAGAAATGTTCCTCTCATCTTGACCAACAGTTATGCAGAAAGACAGATTTCTCTCTCATCCACCATGAATTGCATTAGGTTTAATGGTACTGGATTATTTTGATAAAGGGGATGTGCCAAAGATCTGACCCATGAGATCCTTTGTGTTCAGGATTTATCACTGGAGCTCTGAATGACACAAGGTTTATTTTATATACACCTTGTGTTTATGATAATGTATGTGGGATTTGGCAATATGATGAAACCCACATTTCAAAATAATTACTTGTTCCAAAGTGCTTTCCTTAGAGTATTGTGCTCTGTAAGGGAAAACAGTAACAGCAAAATAATCATATGTATTTGTTATTGAACGGTGCGCTGGTAATTGTGAGTGTCACATGCAAGCATGCTGCCCCCAACTGAGGGCTCTTAGGCTGGATCTACAAGCGTCAAAGAAGCAATTCAGATAAATGCGCTGTAAACTCATACAGGGAAATCCAGTAGGGAAAGGTGGGTCTCCACATGTTTTTTGTTTGGCTTTCAGCCTTTTAATTATCATTTTTTCTTAAATCAGAAGTTGGGTTGCAACTGGCCGATATATAGCCTAGGGTTGCCGCATTTCACAAAGTAAAAATCCTGACATTTGTTGAGCCCCAAAATTGTTGAGCTTCTTTTCAGCGGTTGTCCACTCACCCCCCCCCCAAACCCAAACCACCCACAGCTGTGCCAGAACCCGGGGCCCAAACCTGAACCCAAGTCACGCCTTCCCCGCTGCCCAAAAGAGAACATGTTTGGGAGGAGCGGTGCACAGCCAGACAGCACAAATACTGGTTTGAACTGAGCAGCAACCAGGAAGAACAGAGCTTGCGAGGTATTTCCCCACTGTCTGGATGCTGTCAGCAGCTCCGCGCTGGTTGCCCAGGAAAGTATAAAGACAAGGAAAAGTTTCTTAAAGCCTTTTTTATTTCAAACTTTACAGAGAGAGGCTCTCCCACTTCCTCATTGGTCATCATCATCACCTCCTCTACAGGTGCTTCTACGTGCCCTCTGTCTTTGAGCTCTTTGCTCCCCTACTTTTAAAGATTGTCAGGTTCTGGGAGTTGGAGAGTCTGGGATGCTTTCTAGTGACAACATGTCAGCCAGCTGCTGCTCTGGCTCTCTCATTATTTCCCAACTTTTCCCCTCATCTGCCTCTGAGCTGTGACCTTCCACAAACTCCTGTTGTAAAGCTATACTGTTTCCTCTTCCTTTCACCCTGGAACAGTCAGGATGGGCAGGCGGTCTCCACCGCTTCTCCTCTTTTGCCCAGTCCCCGACACCCACCCATTTCCTCATCCTGGATCCTGGTTTGGTGGCCATGAAGGCCAGAACCCATGTGATGGTTTTGGCCAAGACACAAGACACCACAATAGAGAAGATGATGTCAAAGGCTGGTTGTCGTAAAGAGCAGCTCACTGGGTGAGGCTGGCCAATGAAGAGCAAGGAGCAGAGGAAGCAGAGCGAGAGGGCAAGGAGCAGAGTGTAGGTGAGGTCCCGGTTGTTGGCTTTGACAATGGGAGTGTCCCCGTTCTTAGAGAAGACACCAAGGACCAAGGCTGTGACCAGAGTGAAAAGCAGAGCTTCATTGAAACTGCCTGACAACTCCTTATTATTATCATTAGTTTTTAATGTTTAATGTTTTACTGTGGTTTTATAATATGTTGAGGCTAAATATTCCTGGTAAGGAAAGCCGCAATAGATCTGGCAATGGTCAGAAGTCCCAAGCCCCCTAGACCCAATAAATCATTATAAGACACCATTCATTGCATTCCACTATTATTTCTTCTGCTGAAGTGCGCATGGCAAAGCTTGGAAGTGGAGGAGCAATAAAGAGCCATATAGCACAAAAAATGACTGGTATGAAGGAGCAGCCAAGAAGAATAGAGTTGGTCAGTCTTTCCCCCACCCATTTCCTCATCCTGGATCCTGGTTTCGTGGCCATGAAAACCAGAACCACCACTATCGTTTTTGCTCGTATCCATGAAACCACCACCAAGAGGGTTATTCCAAATGCAGTTTGTCCTGTTTAGTAGATTACTATGTAAGGCCAGCCAAGGAACAGCAAGGAGCAGAGAAAGCAGAGCATCAGGGAGGAAGAGCAGAATGTAGGTGAGGTCCAAATTCTGGCTTTGACAATGGGAGCATTCCAGTGCTTAGGGAAGACTCCAGCACCAAAGACAAACTCGGAGAAAAAGGCAGAGCCAAAAAATATCAAGTGATCCCCATAGGTTCTGAGAATGAGAGAATATTGGGTTCTTGGGAATGCATTGAACTCAAACCTTGTTTGGAAATTGATCTGGGCATTTGAAGCAAAGGTCCATGTCTGAAAAAAATGAAATGATACATTAACTTCCAGATTTCTTTGAATATTTATTATCCTGGGCATAATGAGGTGAATGTATTAATATTATGTCATTGAAATATTCATTTTGTTCAGATGCATAAATCTGATCCATTAGATGAGGAGGAACTAATAGAAATATATAGTGAAATACCACAGATGTATACATGAGACCCATGAGAGCAGCAAAATAACCATACTGTACAACTGTGATGGGATAGAATCAGGCCAAATCTTGACTGACAGCAGCAGGCAGGTTAAGGGTTGGCATGGCATTGAGTCCTAGGATCAGTCCCTCATTCCACAAACGTCATGTTGATGGAATGGATCCGCCGGGTTTGAACCACCCCAAACCTGTTCCATGGGAGTCAGCCAGTGTTGAACCTTCCCATGGTTCAAGCCAAGCAAACAAGGTCTCACTGGGCAACCAGGGTGCAGATTCCAACCAGGCGGAGACCCCAACCCAAGTTTGGGAGTGCTGTGGTCAACCCCCCCCAAGCCCCTTATAGATCACCCTATACTATATTGATCCCCCCATACTAAGTTAATCCATTGCCAATTCTGCAACAAGGAAGGACCTACTGTGGTCCGACTCTCGCCAACCTGCCCCCACAACCAATCCAAAAGGCCTGAACAAAAATCTTCCAACAAATGTCACTTTCTAACAGGTGAACTCCAGCCAGGTGAAACAAGTCTGCAAGCCCAACTTGATCAGGGGGTGACAGATGACCAGGCCCCCTGTGCCATTACAACACGTGCCACTGCCTTGGTGAGTCGCCATTGTCCCATATCCACCTTCTGCGAGGTCCAAGGTCCCCTCCAAAGGCATTGTTGCAACCAATATGACCATGTGACGCTCACTTTCATGAGGCTGCCAGACAATCAAACAACGTCTTTATAAATGGCCAACTCTAAGTCAATAGTCTTCCATGTACACAGATAGAACTTGCTAAGCTGAGTGACTAGCAGCTTAACCCAAAGAGCTGGATGCAGAGCTGGTGAGACCACAGCTTCAACCCTGCATGTTGTTCTGCCCAGTACACTACACTGTGACCAATGATCCACACCTGTTTACAGCCTGAAAAAGAAGTGGAATTACTGGCAGCCTGGTGCCCCTAGGGAGGGTAGGACCTGGCTTTGGAATGCACCCAATTGCCAATGGGCCATGGCCACTATCTGCTCATCAATAAGCCCCCAGGAAGCAGCAGAAGTAGCAGTGCCAATTTGAAAAGAGTGAGTCCCACACTCCTTAGGGGGCTGCCCCAAGGCCCCAGGACTACTCCAATTACCCCAGCCACCTGAAACCTGGTTAACCCTGATCCATTCTGGTGATTGAACAGCTGGCTGCCAACAGTGGGCTGCAAGTTCAAAATCCCACGCATGTCCCAGAGAGGACATGGGCCACAACAGGACAGAGTCAGAGCAAGATGCTAGTGGCCCTGCCCCATTGATCAGTCTTTGAACATTTAGGAACCCTGATAACTCTGAGTCATATTCTGGCATTGCAGGGGGTTGGACCAGATGGCCAATGAGGCCTCTTCCAACTCTTAATTCTATGATTCTGTGAATCTGTGAATCTGTACAGCTGACACCACAGAGGCATAAGGCTGCATCAGAAGCATCAGTTTTGAAGTGGCAGCATAGTCACTCTTCCTCAGGGTGCCAAACAAAGGCCAGTATGAATGCCAGGGCTGAGGTAAGCCCCAAACCCCTATGCCAAGCATTCCCTGATAATCTTGGGATAGTGGCCTTTGTGTGCCAACAGCTCAAATTCTTCTTCATGGCTTCCTCCTCTTAGGAAGAAGACTCACTTGAACTTCCATCAGTGCCAGAGTCTGATGGCACAGCAGCAGCATCTGGTGGCAGGGGCATAGGAAGGAGGGTGCAGTGGGGGCAGGCCGCCCTGGGTGTCACCCCAGAGGGGTGTGACAAAATCCCCCCTGGCGGATCATTGCCGCACCACAATTGGCCCCATGGGTGGGTCACCCCGCCCCTGGGTGCACGGTATGTGCGCCACTCCGCTGCTGCCTGGTGGAGGATGAAGACTCGATCCCACTTTCCTCACCCCTTTCCAAGGGCTCATGGGACAGCTTTTATCCCATCAGCCCATCACATGGACAAGATATTGGGCAAAGCCTTGCCCAGCATTTTACTGCAATCTATGGTCCCAGCACTGCCAGGCAAAGGCGTCCCACACTTACTGGGTGTGGAATAAGGTTTATGCAGTGGCGTAGCGTGGGTTGTCAGCACCCGGGGCAAGGCAAGTAATTTGCGCCCCCTAACCCGTGGATTTGCGCCCCCTAACCCTAACCCCCAGATGTTGCGCCCGGTGCGGCCGGCCCCCCCTGCACCCCCCACGCTACGCCACTGGGTTTATGGGCAGTTTTGTTTTTGCAGTTACAGTTTAGTAACAAAGTTTGGGGTGCTTCCAGGCAGATTCCTACAGAGGTGCTTCCATTTTGATGACATATTTGACATGACCACCACCAGCAGTAGTTGTTGTTTATTAAAAAAGAAGTTTTTCACTAACTTTGAGTGGCACAGTTTCATTAAATATATATTTTTCCTGACTGTATTATTAATTGTGTTTATGACCTGGGGGGAAAATCCACTTGGGATTTGGCAATATTGATCATGAAACCTAGGAATTTGCAATGATTACAGGGCTCTGAGTGAACTCAGAGGATTATGCTATGCAAGTAATCACTTGCAGCAGTTCAGCAAAACAACAGTCCACGTTGTGTGCCATATCTCAGAATCAGTCGCTGACCTTATCTAAGTCCCAATCCCGCACTTGAGAGTGGCCTCTACCCAACCCAAGATCAACCTGGATCTGGGCCCCAAACCAA
Organism: Podarcis bocagei; assembly: GCF_964188305.1. Lineage (NCBI taxonomy): Eukaryota > Metazoa > Chordata > Lepidosauria > Squamata > Lacertidae > Podarcis > Podarcis bocagei. The sequence goes on along the minus strand of NC_138139.1, from coordinate 56,511,096 downwards.
GTCAGGGGACTTGCACAGTCTTTAATTAGTTAAACCTGCAGTCAGGAGGGAGAAAGAAGCCAGGGTCAGGCTGCCCACCTGTGTCTTCACTCCCTCCTTGCCACCCACCTGCCAACCTCAGGGCAGCCCTAGATCTCTCTGGGTGGGCACAATACAGGGCTGCCTCAACACACTCAGACCAAATCCTGGCTCAACACAAGTTGGCCCCATTTTGTCTGGAATATGAGATTTGACCAGAATCCATGCACAGACCTAGATTATACATCCCACAATTAACTCAGGAGAGTCGTAACATGCTCCTGTGACATTCAGAGTTGTGTGCTCTGTATAAATCACCAGGTGATGTTTTTCACAAACATTGTCACCTGCAATATTTGAAGATTCTCGAAAAGCAGAGAACATGGCACACAGGTAAAAAGATGGCAATCCTACTAGGTGATGCTGTGTAAATCTGTACTTTATGCTGAAGAGCTGTCTTGCAAGGAACACAGATGTTCAGTGATGATGTCATAGCTAAAAGAGTGAGATTTTATGTGTACTCAAGATCACCTAATACGGAATAGTAACCTTTTAAAACCACCTTGTAATCATGGTAGTAAAAGGGGGGTGGGTGATTGTGCAACTAGGTTGATCTAGGAGGAGATGGTCTTTCCAAAATCCTGGTCCTATGCTGCTTAGAACATTAAGTATCATTATGGGTACTTTGAATTGTGCCTGCAAATGTACTGGCAGCCAATGAGATAGTTCGAGCAGTGGAGTCCTCTTCTCCAGGAAACTGGCCCTGGTCCACAGCCCGACCACAGCATCCCAGGCTAGATGCAGTTTCCAAATACTTTTCAGAGACAGCCCCACTTTAATGGACAAGTCCAAACTTAGTGTTCAAGTTTTAAGCATTTCAGTGTGATTTGATACACATAGGATATTTGCCTGGCTGAGTGAGAAACTTTTTGTGTTGTTGATCAGCTCTGCCAGGGTGCTTCTGGCCCCAGTGAGATGTTGATATGACATGTCAGAGACAGCAGATGCGTCCCAGAGAGAGAAGAGCAGGTTTCCTTCTCTGCAGGAACTTGATTATTAGCTGCTTGCCAAAGTTTATTTCATAATTAGAAAGCTGGCTGCCGGCTTGAATTGCGCTTTCTGCTGGCTCCCTGACAATCACAGCTTTGCCTTGCCTTGTGCTTTGGGGAGTTGCCCCTTTGGGATTTGGCACAAGGTGGAAAGTACCACGTCCAGATAAACACAGGTTGCCGTTAATACCATGTAAAATCTAAACGCTGTTTACAATGCCGGACAGAAAATTGCACAGCAAAGTTTAAAATAAACTAACTAGTTGCAATACTGAATGTCAAGTACAATTATGATTGCTGGATCTGTGACAATTGCTCCTAATTGCAACTGCACACGGCATATGTGACGACAATGAGGGCTCTCCATCAATTATGTCTAATTACAGGGTCTTGACGTGGCTTTTGCTCTGGGGAGATGCCCCTAGGAGAGAGTGCTCCAGGTGGCAAGAGCAGCATTCAGTTAGACAGTTTGACACTAGGGCACTTACCAAGGCAGAAAGGAACTTTGATTTAATGTAGATCAGAAAATCCTTTTATGAAGGATTGCCAACCTAGATGATGGTCTCTTCTAATCCAGCTAGGCCATTCCTACAATGACAAAAGTGCTTTATGTATGTGCAAAAGACCAAAATCATCTTCTATAAAATGTTGGATTCTCTTGCTTTAATGCATTAGGCCAAGGCTGGGGAAGTAGCCCCAGGGACTGAACTGGACTCTGTCTGGTCCTTGAAACTCTCCCCAGGCCACAACCCTCATGGGCCCTGATTCACAGGCTGTATTCAATGCTAGTTATACTCAGAGTAGACCCAGTCCCCAAAATGAGCATTATTTTCAGTGAGTCTAAGCAGACCTACTAGCATTAGATACAATCCTGAGTGTTTCTGGCTGGACGGTTTCAGAGCTGTCCGGGCTCCTCTTGGACTGGCAGCCTCAGTTGGAGCAGACAGGGGGTGAATTGTCATAAACTGGATTAGAGGTGGCGGGGGGACCTCTCCTTCACACCCCAACATTGACTGACTTGCAGGGAGCTCAATTGTACTTGGTTATGTCATGCCCGCTATTCCTGCTGGGAACTGGCTGGCATGGCCAAACCCTGCAGAAAGCAAGATGAAACTTTCAATCCTGCTTGGTTTGGGTGTGCCAGTGAGTGCCACTTGGGAACTGGCTGGCTCTTCCAAATCCTGCAGAAAGTGGGACAGACACACACACACACACACACACACCGTGCCACAGCTGATGTGAAGGAGTTCAATCCCTCCTTATTCTGAGTACGTGGAGGGCTGAGTTTTCCCTTTGGGTTGCAGACTCTTGCATTGGATAGAGTGGCTGGGAATGGAAAGGGGGGAGGTTTTGAAAAGCTGCAGTGAGGATGCAGAACACACCCTGTCGCCCTTTTATCCCTGCCCCAAATAATGATGAAGTTGATGGTGCTTCTCATTTGGGTGGTGCAGTGACGGCCAAGTAGCTCATGTGCCCTAAGTTCAGAGTATGAGAAAGTGCTGTTCTTGGGAAAATTTCAGCACCAAACTCTGGACAGCTCCCTTAGCCTTGAGGTGCCAGTGAGTCCCCATGGAAAATTGGCTGATGTACCCTAACCCCACAGAATGGAGGATGGAAGTGCACATCGGCCAGTGTGTGTGTGTGTGTGTGTGTGTGTGTGTGTGTGTGTGTGTGGTTTTTAATCCTGCTTTGGCAGTATGTTCCCCCACCATCCTGGGCCAGCATTAATTGGTGGGCTGGAGAGCCCATTTGGCAATCATGCGGCATCTTTAAGATGTCAGATGATTGGCAGATGGGTGGGACCTCCCCTGGACTGCTGTTGAATGCAGGGGGAGAATGAACTGCTGTCAACCAGAAGAACTCCAGAGCAGAATTTTAATAGCGTTTGCATATGCATTCTGTGAGTTATTTATGGCTGCAGCTCGTACGCTGATCGGTAAACATTATACCAACCATATAAACACTGCAAATAATTGAATAGTGGAAGATAGTCATTAACTCTGGCCTGGAACCACAATGTATATGAAAGACTACACATACGTCAAAGGGGTTGCTTTTTTATAAGATGTAATGGAGGTGCTGTTTGCAAGGTGAAAAAAGCGGCCAGCTGGAAGAATGGTTTAACAGCAAGTGAAGGGTGTCAACTGGACTCTAAGTAAGAAATGATGCGGCAATGTGAGGAAATGGTGGTGATGATACGTCTGTAACAGGAGTGGGAAACCTGATCTTAAGAAATTGTATTAAATCAAATTAATTTGGTTTGATTTGATTTGTAATAATTAATAAAAATAATTCGGAGGGAAATAAATTATAACAGACCATGACAGGGTTAGCAGGCCAGAGTTTTGGTTTATAACATTTCAAACTCCATAGAGGCTGTTTTATGCTCATTGCCCACTGGATGGGGGATAATCCACAGATAAATTCACATATCAAGGACAAAATTCTAGACTAACTTTTCACTGCCATATTATTTTATAAATGCTGGATTTTATTTTGTATGGCCACCTGGAAATTGGGGCATGCTCTATGTATTGCAATCTAACCTCCCAAGGGATAGTAGTGAAAGTGGAGTACAAGGAGATTATCCGTTTTAATGCTGGTTTCACCATACTAGATGGAAGAAGCTCACATTGACGTATCAGTCTGCTTGAAGACTGGCCACACTCAATATTAAGTAGTTTTAGTGATTCTAAACCACTTCCCAAGTTAGGGAAACTGTTGCAAAGACTGAGTCACCTAACCTCAATTTCTGGTTTTATTCAAAATTCTAGCCTCTGTAATATTATACCAGTTGACTTCCCAAACATAATTAACTGGCAGCCCACACAGACTGTATTGCAACAGATCAGTCCTGATGTAACCAAGTCATGTCTCACCAGGACCATATTTGTATATGAAATATACAGTGGTAACTCGGGTTAAGAACTTAATTCATTCTGGAGGTCCATTCTTAAGCTGAAACTGTTCTTAATCTGAGGTACCACTTTTGCTAATGGGGCCTCCTGCTGCCACCGTGCAATTTCTGTTCTCATCCTGAAGCAAAGTTCTTAACCCGAGGTACTATTTCTGGGTTAGCAGAGTCTGTAACCTGAAGCATCTGTAACCCGAGGTACCACTGTACATGATTTTGTCTGTGACTGATTCTGCTCTTTCCTTGGCCAAAGGTAGCCTGCATCTATCAGCGCATGTCTCTTCCTCTTCAAAGGAGAAAATAACTTCCGGAGGCGGCGCGTTCGGCAATGGCTGCCTGCTCCTTGTAAGGAGAGGGAAGCTCCGCTGAAAACGGGTCGTCCGCTACGGCGAAGCGGAGACCCACTTAGGAAAACCACAGGTGGTAGAAGCCTGTGGTCCCGAGACCCGGCGGGCGCCAGAAGCAGCCCCTAAAACATTGAAGGGACCCCGTAACGGGGCTCCGGATCGCGGAGGGGGTAGCGGCGCTGTGGGTCGTTTCGCAGTCAACGGAGCGAAGCCGCGCTGCTGTTGCCGGTCAGCGCTGACTTTCTTCCTGAAACCTTCAAATTTGGAAGCTACAACCCGTGAGTAATTTGGACTTTACAACTTTAAGACCTTTAAGACTCTCAAGATTTAGAATTTGGCTGAAAGCGGAGTGACGATAAACAGGAAGTCCATCCTCCGGCAATGCTTACAGATCAAAGGCAAAGGAACGGACAGGCTGGAAGCAGTGGAAAAAGATTTTAAAAGTGGAAGCATTATGCGTCTGACAGAACTGGGGTTTGAAATGAAAGGCAAGTTTTCTTTTTAATCTACTCTACAGTGTTGAAGTAATTTGGGAACCTTCTCCTTTGGTGGACTTTAAAGTTTAAAACCCAGCCTCGGAATGGCGGGGGAAAAGAATGCCTTTTGCGGATACAATCTATAAAACTGAAATAGATACATAGAGGCAACTTTGGACTACATAACTAAGTAACTGTATCCTGCGCCTTGGGAGGTGACATTTGTGGCAACTTTGGAAGGGCTCTGCCAGTGGAAAAAAGTTTTAAGGACTATTGTTAAACTATCTAGCTGCAGGAACTTTAATGGCGACCAAAACTTTTTTCCTTCTCTCCTAAACTTTAACTGTACTCCCTCTAACTGTACTCCCTCTAGTGGAGACTGGGATTTACAATTTCCTGGGAACCAACTTTGTTTTGTCTCTCTGCTGTTGTTATCTACATTGAGGTCTGTCCTTCTCATGGAACATTTGACAGCTTGACCTTGACTCATAGACAGGTGGGGAATGAGTGGCCAACCGAAAACAAGATCTGCAAAAGCGAAAGCAACGAAAGGCCAGCTTGTGCAAACAACTTTGACCTCTCAGTCACGTAGATCATCAGTTCCTGCTGTACTGCAGGGAATTGAACCTCCAACAGCAGCTGAATTGAAGGGAACTGAACCTTCAACAACAGCTGAACTAAAGGAAGCTGAAAAACCAGCAACAGAGGATATGGCTGCAGGTGGATCTGATGCACTTCTGAAGGAAATGCTACAACAATTTGCAATTTTAAATAAGAAGGTTGACGACCAAACAGCAAAAATTGACTTAGCCACATCCTCCATCACAAAGCTATCTGAACAAGTGGCACAGCACTCTCAAACAATTGGGAACCTAAAAGACGTTACTTCTGAGAACCGGAAACTGGCCGAAGCTGCGAACGAAAAAGCTGACCAAGCAATTCAAAAAGTGGATGAACTGAAAGGAGAGGTAAGGCCACTACATAAGCACATTGGCGACCAGCAGGCCTACCTGTCTATGGTGGAACTGAGAAACCGGGAAAATAATTTGAGATTACGCTCTATCCCAGAGGTTGAAAAAGAAGATTTGACTGGTTTCTTGACAGCAGAATTTTCCAAATTCTGGGGTATAAAGGAAGACGAAGACTTTAAAATAACAACGGCATTTAGATTGGGAAGTGTCGCCAGGAAGGACAGACCCAGAGACTGCCTGATTATCCTAAGGACCAAACAGGAGAGAGACAAAATACTTGACCTTCATTTTAATAAAGCACTTGAGATCCAGGACAGAAGAGCGGAAATTTATAAGGATATACCAAAACAACTACTGGATCTCAGAGCCATCTATACTGACCTAGCAAGACTTTTGAGAGGTAACGGGATACCCTATAGGTGGGAGTTTCCACAAGGCCTATCATTTAAATACAAAGGAAAGAAGGTTAGAATTAAGACAAAAGAGGACAACCAGAAGTTCCTGCACGACCACGGAGAGGATCTTCAGAAGGGAACAGCAGTACCTTGGCCTCTGCCACAGCCTGGATTGGAACCAACACCATCTCCCTCGGATCTAGACAAAAAGGAGGACACCCCATAAAGAGCAACAACAGATTGATACAGGATGTCTCTGCAGCTGTACAGTTGGAACATTAATGGCGCAAATTCCCCGGAAAAACGAAAAAGGATTTTTCATATTTTGAAAAAGGAAAATTTGGATATAATTTGCTTGCAAGAAACGCACGTGACTAGGCTCCACAGGAAAGTACTAATTAACAAAAGACTAGGCCAAGAATTTATTTCATCAGACAAAGTAAAAAAGAGAGGCCTGGTGATTTACGTAAAGGAAAACCTAGCACCGAAATTTTTGTTTAAAGATGAGCAAGGGAGAATCTTGGCAATTGAAATACAATCTCAAGGAGAAAAAGTTTTGATATTAGGAATTTATGCACCAAATGAGGGGAAAGCAGAATTTTACAAGAAGCTACATGAGACACTACTGGACTATCTGGACTATTCGAACATCATTATGATGGGAGACATGAATGGGGTGGTCTCTACTTTGATGGATAAGTCACAAAGCCAAAATTTAACCAAGGATGGCAGACTACCGAAAACTTTTTTTGAATTGACAGACAATATGGATTTGATTGACATTTGGCGGACAAGGAACCCTCTAGGTAGAGAGGGAACTTTCTTTTCTGAGGCCCACTCGTCATGGACGAGAATCGACCAAATTTGGACAACTAGAGGGCTGGCACCGAAGACTATAAGAGTGGAAATCTGCCCAAAGACTTGCTCCGACCATAACGCCCTGAAAATGGAATTGAGACTTACTCCAGCCGGCTCCTTCAGATGGAAAATGAATGACACCCTCTTTAGAGATCAAGAGGTGGTAAAGAAGGCCCAAAAAACTTTAAAGGACTACTTTGAAATCAACTTGAATACTTCGGTGGAAAAAAGAACAATCTGGGACGCCAGTAAAGCTGTAATGAGGGGGTTTCTGATACAACAAAACACAATTAAGAAAAAACTCTGGAATGGGAAAAAGGATAAAATATTAGAGAAGATAAGAGATGGAGAGAAAAGATTGAGATCTAAACCAAAATCCAAAGAGATCTTGCGAGAAATTAAATACCACCAGGCACAATATTTGAAATTGATAAATCAAGAAGTGGAATGGAAAATTAAACAAATGAGACAAAGATCCTTTGAGTCAGCAAATAAATGTGGGAAACTGCTGGCATGGCAGTTGAAAAAAAGACAGAAACTTAACTATGTTACCAATCTAGAGGTGGAAGGGAAAAATATTCAGAAACCAGGTGAAATTAGAAAGTGTTTCCAGAAATACTTCAAAAAGTTGTATACACAAGGGCCCGAGGAAGTGTCTGAGATGGAACGATTTTTGAAACTCAACGGCTTACCAGAACTATCTCAGGATAAGAGATCAATCCTGAACTGTAAAATAACACAACAGGAAATTGAGGATGCCATTCAGAATATGCAGCTGGGCAAATCTCCAGGCCCAGATGGGCTTACCTCCAAGTACTATAAGATACTAAAAGACTACTTGACTCTACCACTAATGGAGGTTTGCAATCAGATCATGGGGGGAGGAAGGGCACCGGAAACGTGGAAAGAAGCTTTCATCACATTGATACCCAAAGTGGAAACTGAAAAGACTCAACTTAGGAACTACCGTCCCATCTCACTCCTGAATGTGGATTACAAAATATTTGCAGACATTTTGGCAAATAGATTGAAAAAGGTTTTAAATGAAGTAATTCATAAGGACCAAGCAGGCTTTCTTCCTGGTAGGCATTTGTTTGACAATACTAGGAATATTATCGATATCCTGGAACTTTTACAAACAAATATTAACACTAAAGCAGTGTTAATTTTTATTGATGCTGAGAAGGCCTTTGAAAATATTTCTTGGAAATTTATGAAGAAAAATTTGGAAGGGATGGGAGTGGGACGAGGGTTTGAAAATAGCATAGAAGCAATTTATTCAGAACAAAAAGCTAAGTTGATAGTGAACAATGTGGTGACAGAGGAGTTTCACATTGAAAAAGGAACACGACAGGGGTGCCCCCTATCCCCCCTATTATTTATATCAGTCCTGGAGGTTTTGCTGAACATGATTAGGAGGGACCGGCAAATACAGGGGATCACGGTCGGAGTGAAACAATATAAATTGAAAGCATTTGCAGATGACTTAGTAATAACATTACAGGAGCCAGAATCTAGTACAAAAAGAGTTCTGGAACTGATACAAGAATTTGGTCGGGTGGCAGGATTTAAGTTGAACAAACAAAAAACTAAAGTTTTGGGGAAAAACTTGACGCCCTTAGAAATAGAGGGGTTTCAGAAGGAAACAGAGTTAACTGTGGTTAAGAAAGTGAAATACCTGGGGGTAAACTTGACGCCTAAAAATTTGAATTTGTTTAAGGATAATTATGAGAAATGCTGGTCAGAAGTTAAGAAAGACTTGGAAACTTGGTCGAGACTGAAGCTTTCCTTGCTGGGCCGAATTGCTGCTGTTAAGATGAATGTTTTGCCAAAAATGTTGTTTCTATTTCAAACCTTGCAGGTCGTGGACAGAATGGAATGTTTTGGAAAGTGGCAGAGGGATATCTCAAAATTTGTCTGGCAGGGCAAAAAGCCCCGAATAAAGTTTAAAATACTAACTGATGCAAAAGAAAGAGGGGGGTTTGCCCTGCCGGACTTAAGGTTATACTATGAGGCGGCAGCCTTCTGCTGGTTGAAAGATTGGATTTTATTAGAGAATACAGATGTCCTAGACCTGGAAGGTTTTAACAATTCGTTAGGATGGCATGCGTATTTGTGGTACGGCAAGGCAAAAACACATGGAATGTTCAAAAACCATATTGTTAGGAAAGCAATCTTTATGGTCTGGATGAAATACAAAGACTTACTTGAAAGTAAGACTCCGAGGTGGTTATCACCAGTGGAGGCTAAGGCGCGGAAAAAACCCAATATGGAGGCCGGCTGGCCGAAATATTGGGAACTAGTAGAAAAAATTGGTGACAATTGGAGGTTGCGGAGCTTTGAAAATTTAAAGGATAAGGTGCAAGATTGGTTTCACTATGCCCAAATTAACGAGGTTGTTAAATTGGATAAAAAAACAGGATTCCAGGTGGAAAAATCGAAACTTGAGACAGAGCTGTTAGAACCAAAGACTAAGGTATTATCGAGAATGTATAACTTGTTGCTTAAATGGAACACTCAGGATGAGACAGTTAAATCAGCCATGAAAAAATGGGCTCAAGACATTGGCTATAATATCATGTCTGAGGACTGGGAAAGGTTATGGACCACCGGTATGAAGTTTACGGCATGTAATGCCTTGAAAGAAAACATTATGAAAATGGTATACAGGTGGTACATGACCCCAGTCAAGCTTGCTAAGATATATCATTTGTCTGATAATAAATGCTGGAAGTGCAAGGAGGCTGAAGGAACATTCTTTCACCTTTGGTGGACCTGCCCAAGAGTGAAGGCTTTCTGGGAAATGATCTACAACTGTCAGGGGTTCAGGAGCAGAGGCAAGGGCAAGGGAGGAAACAGAGAGCGAGGGGGAGGAGGCAGAAGAAAAGATGAGTGATGACGACGACCCGAGATCTCCGAGCGTTTCCAGTGAATCAGAAGATTCACAGAAAGGAGCACCAGTGGTCAGGGCAAGGGGGGAGCCTAGGGGGACACCCCAGGAAGATAGAGCCAGAGGGGACTCCGAGGGGAGCAGTTGGAAATCGGGACCAGCGTCACAGCCAGAGAGCAGGGAAGAGGAAGAGCGCCAGAGATCAAGCGCTGGCAGCTCGCAACAGGGGGGAGGGCACGAGTCAGGAGTGGCCACACCTCCATCGGGGAGCGAAGAAACGGTCAGACGGAAAGTGGAAGGTTGGGCGCGCACGCCAAGTTCAAATGCACAGGAAAGTGACGCAGTAGGCAGCCAGGAGAGGGAGCCAGGTCCTAAAGCCCGGCGCAAGTAGACAGGGAGTTCCGGGGGGTCGGCGTCAGAGGAATCCCGGAGGGAGGAGACCCCGGGGGCAGAGGGACCCAGAGGAGAGCAGTCAGGCGGAAAAGGTGGAGCAGGGCTAGGATATTAAGTTGGTGCACAAGGGGCGGAGACTCAGACGGAGCTTCGCCGATCTAGCCATTAGACGTAGAGTTGCACGTAGCAGCTTGAGAATGGAAACTGTAACTCAATAAAGACTTTTACTTAATGACCGCTGACTAGCGTGATCCTCTGTGAGCTAGGATCTTGAAGCAGCTCTGACAGTAAGCTCCGTCTCAGAAAATTGTGGGCATCTACAGCCTCGAGGAGAGGAGAGAAGCAGGTGCCTACTAGCTAGCTCACAAACGGCAGACAACATGACGGCTGAGCAGCAGATAGAGGAACTCAGAAAAGCAGTGTCACAACTGAATGCCGAGGCTCTCGCATCCAGGAAGAGAGAGGAGGAGGCAGCTGCCGCCTGCAGGGATCTCCAGGTCAGGTTGGACATGCTTACGAAGCACGGGCAACTGACACCCAAACAGGAGGGAATTGGGTTGGCGAGACGAACAGGCGGTCTGGTCTCTCACTTCGATGGGAACCTGCAGCAGTACCCCAACTTTAGAGCAGATGTAATGTGCGCACTGGAACTGCTGAATAAAGACTTTAGAGATGAGCAAGAGAAAGTGGGGTTCATCATGTCCCATTTGCATGGGGAAGCTAAAGCATGGCTGCGCAATTTGTGGAGGGATAAGGATCCGGCGCTCCAAAATGCGGATGCCTTTATTAAAGCGATGGATGGGTGTTTTTTATCAAGCATTGACGTGGATCTTGCTCGGCAGCAGATACATGGACTGAAACAAGGAAGGGCCAGCGTAAGGCAGTATCATGCCCGCTTTTTCGCTTTGGTCAGTGCTCTGGAATGGGACAGGGATTCGGCTCCTGTAAGAGACCTGTTTTGGGAGGGATTGCACGGCTCTGTTAAAGATCAAATTGCGAGGGGGGAGAGACCCCGGACCACGCAGGAGATCGTTCAGAGGGCGCTAGCCGTGGGGGTGCGGCTGGAAGAACGTCCGTGGAGCAGGGACGAAGGGCGTGGAGGGCGCGAACCAGCCAGGGGCTCCTCCTTCCTTCCCAGAGAAGCAGCGCGTGCGCAATCCACGCCTCCACAAGGAGGAGGTGGGGAACCTATGGAGGTTGGAAGTGCAAGGGCTCAATCAGCAGCCAGAGCCCTAGCACCGACAACAGTGAAAGCGAAGCCTCCTAGAGGGAACAGGAAGTGTTACATCTGCGAGGAGCCAGGGCATATGGCGAAAGAGTGTCCCCGGAGGCTCCACAAGCACACTGCAGCCTCAGCAATGGTAACTGCAGCAACGCAACAAGGAGGACCACAGCAGGGAAACGACGGTGTCTGGCTGGAGGAAGAGGCAATGGGGCCCAGCCAGACGTGTCACTAAAGAAGTCCCCGGAGATTTCACAGCCCATGGACCCCCTCCCGCCCAAACCAGTAGTGAGGCTCACCGCATCGCTCCAGCTGCCCAATGGAATCACCATGGACGTGCCGCTCACCATTGACTCGGGAAGCAATGCGGACTTTATAGGGCAGGACTTTGTAGACCGGCACGCTATACAGTTGCTGCCGGCCACGCTGCCCCTGCAGGTGGTCACGGTGGATGGCAGGGAGCTGCTAGGGGGGCAAGTGGTGAAGCAGACGCCACCAATGGTGATGCGCCTTGGGAATCACAAGGAAATCATCAGCTTCAACGTCACTCAACTATCGGACACGCCCATTGTATTGGGCATGAGTTGGCTGGACAAGCACAGCCCAACGCTGGCTTGGTACCAGAGGCAGCTGACCTTCGGCTCTTCCTTTTGTGCTGAACACTGCATCGTCCCCCGGCAGGAAGGAGAGGAAGAGGAGTCACAGCTGCTGCTAGGCACGCTGCAAGCGATTCCCCACAAGTACGCAGAATTTTTGGAGGTTTTCTGCGAGAAGGAGGCAGACAGGCTACCCCCCCACAGACCATATGACTGCAAAATTGACCTGCTGCCGGGGGCGGCGCTGCCCAAAGGGAAGCTGTATTCCATGTCTGAGGACGAACTACAGGAACTCAAAGAGTTCATAGATCATAATTTGGAGCGCGGTTTCATCCGGGAGTCCAAGGCAGCGGGGGGCAGTCCGGTATTCTTTGTTAAGAAGCGGGACACGCCCCAAAAAAGACTGGTGGTGGACTATCGCATCTTAAACAGTGTGACCAAGCCATCGGACTTCCCCATGCCCCGGATCGACGACCTCCTCGCAAAGGTACAGAAGGGCAGCGTGTTCACCAAGTTAGACCTGCGAGGGGCGTACAACCTCATTCGCATGCGGGAAGGGGATGAGTGGAAGACGGCCATGTTCACGCCTCTGGGCACCTACGAATATAGAGTTATGCCTTTTGGATTGCAAAATGGCTCCCACGTTTTTCAAGCGTTCATGCATCACGTGTTGGCGGGGCTCCTCTACAAGACGTGCGTCTGTTTCTTAGATGACATCCTGATCTTTTCGGAATCGCAGCAGGAGCATGACAGACACGTCAGAGAAGTGCTAAGCAGGCTACAGCAGCATAGGCTCTACGCCAAGCTGGAGAAGTGCCAATTCGACGTGACGGAGGTGGATTTTCTGGGCTACAAGTTGTCTGACAAGGGGCTCGCCATGGACAGCGCCAAGGTTCGAGCGGTGTTGGACTGGAAGAGCCCACGCAACCGGAAGGAGGTCCAACGGTTTGTCGGCTTCGCGAACTTCTATCGCAAGTTTATCAAAGGCTTCGCTTTGCAGACAGCGGCCATCACGGACACGCTTAGCTCCAAGAAAAAGAAGTTCATCTGGACAGAGCAGGCGGAGCAGTCCTTTCAGGCACTCAAGCGTCTCTTCGCGTCGGAAGAGCAGCTGCTGCATGTCGACCCCAGCAGGCCGATGAGGGTGGAGACAGACGCCTCGGACAGAGCCGTGGGAGCAGTCCTGCTGCAGAAAGACCCGCAGGGGGTTTGGCGGCCGGGAGCGTTTTACTCCAGGAAGCTCAGCAAGTCCGAACAGAATTACACCATCTGGGACAGGGAGTTGCTGGCCATTCATGCAGCATTCAAAGCATGGAGGCACTTCCTGATCAGCGCCAAGCACACGGTGCAGGTCTGCACGGACCACAAGAATCTGGAGCACTGGCGCACGGCACAGTTCCTGAACCAAAGGCAGATACGTTGGGCTGAGTTCTTTGCGAACTTTAACTTCCGAATAGAGTATGTCCCGGGGGACACCAACATCATGGCGGACGCTCTCTCTCGTAAGCCACAATATCTGGAGGACGCCAAGCCAGCGGCCGCCATGCACATCTTCGCACCAACAGTGTGGGCGTGTGCTGCGGCAACAGTGGACCTGGAGGCGGTGCGGCGAGCGTTGCAGGATGACTCCTTCACGCAAGCGAAGATGGCAGAGGTGCACAGGGGCACGGCAGCGACCGACGAGTTCCAGCTGAGAGATGGATTGCTCATTCGTAAAGGGGCCATCTACGTGCCGGGAGACGAACTTCGCGCCAAGGTACTGCAGCAGCTGCACGACGCGCCCACTGCCGGGCACTTTGGCAAGGAGAAGACGGTGGAATTAGTCGCCAGGGACTTCTGGTGGCCCGGAATGAGAGGGGAGGTCGCGGACTACGTGGCGCGGTGTGACACCTGCCAGAGGGCCAAACCGGTGCACAAACCGCCGGCCGGACTGTTGGAACCGCTGCAAACTCCGGTCGAACCATGGGAGAGAGTGGCCCTGGACTTTGTCACGGATCTGCCCAGCTCGAGGGGCAAGACGGCCGTGCTGGTGGTGGTGGACTTGTTCTCCAAGATGGCACATTTCATTCCGTGTGCCAAGGTGGCCACGGCGGAGCAAACCGCCAAACTGTTCATAGACCACGTGTTCAAGGTTCACGGTCTGCCACGGTCTATTCTGTCCGACCGGGGGCGACAGTTCATCTCGAATTTCTGGCAGAAGCTGATGGGCTTCCTGAACGTCAAGATCAACCTGGCGTCGGCGAGACACCCGCAGACCAACGGGCAGGCGGAGCGGGTCAATGCCATCATGCAGCAGTACCTGAGATGTTATGCGAATCAACAGCCTGCGACGTGGGTGGATTACCTGCCGCTCGCCGAGTTTGCCTACAACAACACGAAGCACGTGTCCACGGGGGTCACGCCGTTCTTCGCTAACAACGGGAGGCACCCCAGAACCTTCCCGGGACTGGAAAGGATGGGGGAGGGGGAGCCGCAGACAGCAGATGCGTTCGCGTCGGAGTTGCAAGAGGTCCACGATCAGCTGCGGCGACACCTGGAGCTGGCCAAACATGCATACAAGGTGCAAGCGGACAAACACAGAAGGGTTGGCGAAGAGATCCATGTGGGAGACTGGGTCTGGTTAGCAGCCCACGCAGTGCCGGCCAGGTCGTTGGCCAAGAAGAAGCTGGGGCATAAGCAACTGGGGCCCTACCAAGTCGAAGAGCAGGTCAACCCGGTGGCTTTCAGGCTGGCGCTTCCGGAGGGTTCCAGAATGCATCCGGTGTTCCACAGATCGGTGCTCACTCCCTACAAGGCACCGCACAGGTTTCAGGAACCCGGAACGGCACCGAGTCCGCTCAGAGAAGGAACCGGGCACGCTGGAGTGGCACAGAAGGAACGCATCAACGAAGTCACGGAGATTTTGGACTCCAGATGGGGGGAAGAAGGGGTAGAATACCTTCTCGCCAAGGAGGGCACCCCGGCCAGTGCGAACAGCTGGGTGCCGGGCTACGCCTTGGACGAACCTCTGCTCAAAGACGAGTTTCATGTCCTCTTCCCACATAGACCAATGCCAGCAGACTTTTTCGACGACTGGCTTTTCACGCCAACGCTTTCTGCCAGCACGTTCCGGGGGTTCGACTCGGACGAGGACCCGATACGAGACGCCCGTTCCCCGGAGGGGTCACCCTCGGGATCTGCCTCAGAACCCTCGTATTGGTGGGACGATAGACCAGAGGAGCAGTGGCGCAGGAAGTGGCAGGAAGGTCCAAGACGAGCAACGCCGCCAGGAGGAAGTGAGGGAGAGACAGACATGGACGTTTTCGGGGACGACCCTGGTTTCGAGCACGGCGGCACAGAGATGGAAGCGGAGGTGACCGTCGTCGATGAGAGCAGGGAGGCAGAACCGGGAGACTTCAGATGGAGGCCCGCCACGGGAAGCGAACTGTATCCGACGTTCGTCCCTCTGACACAGCAGCACCCAGTTCCCGCACCGGAAGGAGGGGAGGGGGGAACGGGGGGCTTCGAGGGGGGGATGGATGTCAGGGGTTCAGGAGCAGAGGCAAGGGCAAGGGAGGAAACAGAGAGCGAGGGGGAGGAGGCAGAAGAAAAGATGAGTGATGACGATGACCCGAGATCTCCGAGTCTTTCCAGTGAATCAGAAGATTCACAGAAAGGAGCACCAGTGGCCAGGGCAAGGGGGGAGCCTAGGGGGACACCCCAGGAAGATAGAGCCAGAGGGGACTCCGAGGGGAGCAGTTGGAAATCGGGACCAGCGTCACAGCCAGAGAGCAGGGAAGAGGAAGAGCGCCAGAGATCAAGCGCTGGCAGCTCGCAACAGGGGGGAGGGCACGAGTCAGGAGTGGCCACACCTCCATCGGGGAGCGAAGAAACGGTCAGACGGAAAGTGGAAGGTTGGGCGCGCGCGCCAAGTTCAAATGCACAGGAAAGTGACGCAGTAGGCAGCCAGGAGAGGGAGCCAGGTCCTAAAGCCCGGCGCAAGGAGACAGGGAGTTCCGGGGGGTCGGCGTCAGAAGAATCCCGGAAGGAAGAGACCCCGGGGGGCAGAGGGACCCAGAGGAGAGCAGTCAGGCGGAAAAGGTGGAGCAGGGCTAGGATATTAAGTTGGTGCACAAGGGGCGGAGACTCAGACGGAGCTTCGCCGATCTAGCCATTAGACGTAGAGTTGCACGTAGCAGCTTGAGAATGGAAACTGTAACTCAATAAAGACTTTTACTTAATGACCGCTGGCTAGCGTGATCCTCTGTGAGCTAGGATCTTGAAGCAGCTCTGACAACAACGAATTAAAAAAGGTGTTTAAGTACACCTTTCCTAAAAAACCGGAAGCCTTCCTCTTGGGTATTGTCGGCCAAAAGGTGCTAAAGAAGGATAGAACGTTTTTTATGTATGCTACCACAGCAGCAAGAATTTTGATCGCCAAATATTGGAAGACTCAAGATTTGCCCACACTGGAAGAGTGGCAAACGCAACTGATGGACTATATGGAGTTGGCCAAAATGACTGCCAGAATCCGAGACCTGGGAGAAGAAGCAATGGAGGAGGACTGGAAAAAATTTAAGAACTATTTGCAAAAATTTTACAAGTTATATGAACTATAAAAAGACGCATAATTTGAAATGCCAGCCCCAGCAATGAGAGCGTAATAAATATGAAATTGGATAACAATATTGAAAGAACCAAAGTTTAAATGTTAAATACAACAATATGTTTTATTTTTAGAGTAAATGGATAATAAGGGATTTAAACTTAAATTGCAATTGAAAGTATAAAGAAACACATGAAACAAGATTATAATTTGCTGACAAATTTATTGTTAAGAATGCATTGTGCGGGAGATGTGGGGAAGTTCGATAGAAAGACGAAGTAAGCTGTTGAAAAGTCATACTGTCAGGGCTGCCACTCAGTCCCAGCTCACATAGGACCACGTTAGCCAGCGTTCAGGTTAAAAGAGTCTTTATTGGATTACAGGTTCCATTTCCAAACTGCAAAGTGCAGCCCTACTTCTTCTAGGTCAGATCGGCGAAGACCCGTCTGAGTCTCCGCCTCTAGCACACCAGCTTAATACCCTAGCCTTGCTCCACCTCCTGCGCCTTTCCTTCCGTCTCTGGGTCCTTCTGCCCCCCGGGGTCTCTTCTTTCCTACTCTCTTCTGACGCGGACCCCCCTGACCCTTCCGCCTCCTTGCGGCGGGCTTTGGGACCTGGCTCACTCTCTGGGCTGCTTACTGCGCCAGCTTCCGCTACATTTGAACTTGGCGCGCGCGCCCAACTCTCCACCTTCCTCTTGATCGTTTCGTCGCTCCCCGAGGTGGGCGTGACTACTCCTGACTCATGCCCTCCCTCCTTCTGACAGCCTCCGGAACCCGATATCTGGTCCCCTTTCTCCCCGCTGCTCCCGGCTGGGTACGTGGGTCCCGATCTCCAACTGCTGCTCTCTGATCCCTCTCTGGACCCTTCTTCCTGGGGTGTCCCCCTGCTTTCCCCCCTTGCTCTGACCGCTGGCGCTCCCTTCTGGGAATCCTCGGACTCACTGGATAAGCTCGGCGATCTCGGTTCGTCATCCCCACTCATCTTTCCTTCGTATTCCTCCCCCTCGCTCTCTGTCTCCTCCCTTCTCTGCGTCTCTGCTCCTGAACCCCTGACACATACTTTTTTCTTTTTCTTCTTTTGTCTTTTATCTTTTTGTTTCTCTTTCTTCTGTTTATGTCTGAAAAAATGTAATAAAAACTATTTAAAAAAAACAAAGGAGAAAATAACACTTGTAGGGTTTTTGTTAATGGGCATATAAACTGTTTTGTCGCGTTATTTGTTGTTGTTCAGTTGTGTCGGCCTCTTCGTGACCCCATGGACCAGAGCACGCCAGGCCCTCCTGTCTTCTACTGCCTCCCACACTTTGGTCAAGCTCATGTTAGTCACTTTGAGAACACTGTCCAGCCATCTTGTCCTCTGTCGTCCCCTTCTCCTTGCGCCCTCCAACTTTCCCAACATCAGGGTCTTTTCTAGGGAATCTTCTCTTCTCATGAGGTGGCCAAAGGATTGGAGCCTCAGCTTCAGGATCTGTCCTTCCAGTGAGCACCCAGGGCTGATTTCCTTAAGAATGGATAGGTTTGTTCTTCTTGCAGTCCATGGGACTCTCAAGAGTCTCCTTCAGCACCAGAATTCAAAAGCATCAATTCTTCGGCAATCAGCCTTCTTTATGGTCCAGCTCTTACTTCTTTACATCACTACTGGGAAGACCATGGCTTTAACTATACGGACCTTTGTCGGCAAGGTGATGTCTCTCCTTTTTAAGATGCTGTCTAGGTTTGTCATTGCTTTTCTCCCAAGAAGCAGTCATCTTTTAATTTTGTGACTACTGTCACTATCTGCAGTGATCATGTAGCCCAAGAAAGTAAAATCTCTCACTGCCTCCATTTCTTCACCTTCTATTTGCCAGGAGGTGATGGGACCAGTGGCCATGATCTTAGTTTTTTTGATGTTGAGCTTCAGATCATATTTTGCGCTCTCCTCTTTCACCCTCATTAAAAGGTTCTTTAATTCCTCCTCACTTTCTGCCATCAAGGTTGTGTCATGTGCATATCTGAGGTTGTTGATATTTCTTTCAGCAATCTTAATTGCGGTTAGGGTTCATCCAGCCCAGCCTTTTGCATGCTGAATTCTGCATGTAAGTTAAATAAACAGGGAGACAAAATACAGCCAATATACAGTGGTACTCCTTTCCCAATTTTGAACCAATCAGTTGTTCCATATCCAGTTCTAACTGTAGCTTCTTGTCCCACATAGAGATTTCTCAGGAGACAGATGAGGTGATCAGGCACTCCCATTTCTTTAAGAACTTGCCATAGTTTGCTGTGGTTGACACAGTCAAAGGCTTTTGCATAGTCAATGAAGCAGAAGCAGACATCTTTCTGGAACTCTCAAGCTTTCTCCATAATCCAGCGCATGTTTGCAATTTGGTCTCTGGTTCTTCTGTCGCCTTATTGTGACATCTCAAAAGAAGAAGAAGAAGAAGAAGAAGAAGAAGAAGAGTTTGGATTTGATATCCCGCCTTTCACTCCCTTTAAGGAGTCTCAAAGCGGCTAACAATCTCCTTTCCCTTCCTCCCCCACAACAAACACTCTGTGAGGTGAGTGAGGCTGAGAGACTTCAGAGAAGTGAGACTAGCCCAAGGTCACCCAGCAGTTGCATGTGGAGGAGCGGAGAGGCGAACCCGGTTACCCAGATTACGAGACTACCGCTCTTAACCACTACACCACACTGGTTGGTCAAAAGTTACCAATCCACTGAGGATGTGATTATCTCAAAAATCATTGTCAAAATTACTGCTTTCCTTCCTGAATCTCAGTAGATTTCCAGAGTCCACTAACAAGATCAACAATAACAACATGTGGAAATCCTATAAACGCCACATGTTGTTCATAAATGGTCTGGGGTTACAAAGTGTTCTGTCTTTTGCCTCCTTGTATGTTAAGGTGTGCTTTGGCCAGCTGATTCTGCTATAATCTAAAACAAAAAGACTGCACAATGAGTAATTATGTGCCCCGTTCTTTCTTTTTCTGCAGTTAACCATCCAATTCAGAGTTTCTTAGTCTTAAATAACACATCTCAAATCCAGCCACGTACACCTTAGTGCCCCCCATGTTATTTTGGACTAGTGTTTTGTAATACTTTTCATACTGGTCATTCTTCTGCAACTTCCATATTTTGCAAGGCGGGGATTGGAACATTTTTCCCCATTTGAAAGGGGCTTAAGTGTGGAGACCAGGCTTTGAATCTGTACATGCTGAGTCCTCCGCCATTCATGAAAGCCTGCTACGAAACTCATGCTTCCAGAGAATGCATCAAGGGGAGAATGCAAACTGTGGTCGTCTCCGTCCTGAGGACACATTTGCTCTCCAGGATCACAGCAGCAATAGTGCTGCTTCTTGTAATGCTCCCTTATAGTGTGGGCAAGGTGCGTTCTATTAATTGCAGCATATATGACGATCCTCTGCCTATACCTCACAAATATTATCAGCCGGGTGATTTTGTCATCGGAGAGATTGTTTCTCAGGTCTTCCTCTTTCAAGACAGTCCCTCGTTCACAGAAGTGCCCACGCAGATGTCCATTGGTGAACCTGTGTAAGGAACCCTTTACTTCTCCCATTTCTTCTATTACCTTAGATTATAATGTGGTTTGATGCTTCATTAGTAAGATTCACTTTTCAGTGTGAGGAAAGCTCTATTCCAGCAATAACTGGAGCCAAACAATTATTTTGCCTGACTCTTATTTACATTATGAGAATATTTCGTACCCAAGCCTGATGGACATGAATGGAACTTATGGGAAGTCCCTAGAACAAGACAACAGTGAATCGTGACCTTAGTGAATCTTTGAGGCACCAGCCAACCATTAGTTGACTCTTGCCTTTAGCTTCAGCTATCTCTTCCATTCACATCCGTCCATATGGGTGTTTTTTTAAAAAAGAAATGATTTATTTCAAAAGATTATATTGTACAATACTGTAATGTATGAGAATCATAGAATCTTACAGCTGGACCCAATGGTCCCAATGGTCATCTAGTCCAACCTCCCTGCAAGGCAGGAATCTCAGCTACTCTCAGCTATTATTTTATAGTTTTCACCCCAGCAATGTTCCCTGACTAAGTGTATGTCCAGTCACACAGAATGGAGGCAGAAACGCTGGCCTGATTATGGAAAGCAAATTCTACGTTGCAGAGCATATTCTCTACCATGGAGCTACAACCATTTTCAGACATTTATTTCCATATTTCGTTAACCCTTCCCCTATTTAACCCTTATCTTCATGTGTTCATAATTGTCAGGGCTGCCACTCAGTCCCAGCTCACATAGGACCACGTTAGCCAGCGTTCAGGTTAAAAGAGTCTTTATTGGATTACAGGTTCCATTTCCAAACTGCAAAGTGCAGCCCTACTTCTTCTAGGTCAGATCGGCGAAGACCCGTCTGAGTCTCCGCCTCTAGCACACCAGCTTAATACCCTAGCCTTGCTCCACCTCCTGCGCCTTTCCTTCCGTCTCTGGGTCCTTCTGCCCCCGGGGTCTCTTCTTTCCTACTCTCTTCTGACGCGGACCCCCCTGACCCTTCCGCCTCCTTGTGGCGGGCTTTGGGACCTGGTTCACTCTCTGGGCTGCTTACTGCGCCAGCTTCCGCTACATTTGAACTTGGCGCGCGCGCCCAACTCTCAACCTTCCTCTTGATCGTTTCGTCGCTCCCCGAGGTGGGCGTGACTACTCCTGACTCATGCCCTCCCTCCTTCTGAAAGCCTCCGGAACCCGATATCTGGTCCCCTTTCTCCCCGCTGCTCCCTGCTGGGTACGTGGGTCCCGATCTCCAACTGCTGCTCTCTGATCCCTCTCTGGACCCTTCTTCCTGGGGTGTCCCCCTGCTTTCCCCCCTCGCTCTGACCGCTGGCGCTCCCTTCTGGGAATCCTCGGACTCACTGGATAAGCTCGGCGATCTCGGTTCGTCATCCCCACTCATCTTTCCTTCGTATTCCTCCCCCTCGCTCTCTGTCTCCTCCCTTCTCTGCGTCTCTGCTCCTGAACCCCTGACATCCATCCCCCCCTCGAAGCCCCCCCTTCCCCCCTCCCCGCTTTCAAGGGTGGTTGCTGGGTGCTCCATCATCACAGGAGTGAATGCCGGATACAGTTCGCTCCTCGTCGCTGGCCGCCAACTGAAGACCTCCGAGTCTTCCTCCTCGCGTTCGTCAACGTTGAGCAGCTCCGCCTCCATTTCAGTGCCGCCGTGCTCAAAACCGAGATCCTCCCCGCACACGTCCATGTCAGTCTCTGCGTCGGTCGCTTGACCTGGCATCTCCAGCCACCTCCGGCGCCACTGCTCCTCTGGCCGATCGTCCCACCAATACGAGGTGTCGGACGCCGAACCCTCCGGTGACCCCTCTGGGGAACGTGTGCGCTGTGCGGGCTCCCCGTCCGAGTCGAAGCCATGGAACGTGCTGGAGGAAAGTGTGGGTGTGAACAACCAGTCGTCGAAGAAGCCTGCTGGCATGGGTCTGTGTGGGAAAAGGGCATGAAACTCGTCATTGAGCAGGGGTTCCTCCAAAGCGTAGTCTGGCACCCAGCTATTAGCACTGGCCCGGGTGCCCTCTCTGGCTAGGAGGTATTCCACTCCGTCTTCCCCCCATCTGGAGTCCAAAATCTCCGTGACTTCGTTGATGGGGTCCTGCTGTGGCAATCTCCCCGCCTCCGTCCGCTCCTGAGACGGACTCGGTGCTGTTCCTGGTTCCTGGAACCTGTGAGGTGTCCTGTAGGGAGTGAGCACCGACCTGTGGAACACCGGATGCATCCTGGAACCCTCCGGTAGCACCAGCCTGAAAGCTACTGGGTTGATCTGCGCTTCGACTTGGTATGGACCGAGTTGCTTGTGCCCCAACTTCTTTTTGGCTAACGATCTGGTCGGCACTGCGTGGGCTGCCAACCAGACCCAGTCTCCCACTCGGATCTCTTCGCCAACCCGCCTGTGCTTGTCCGCTTGCACCTTGTAAGCGTGCTTCGCTAGCTCCAGCTGCCGTCGGAGTTGATCGTGGACCTCCTGCAACTCAGACGCGAAAGCGTCCGCCGTCTGCGGTTCCCCTTCCCCCACTCTGTCCAGTCCCGGGAAGGTTCTGGGATTCCTCCCATTGTTGGCGAAGAACGGCGTCACCCCTGTGGACACGTGCTTCGTGTTGTTGTAGGCGAACTCGGCGAGCGGCAGGTAATCCACCCACGTCGCAGGCTGTTGATTGGCATAGCATCTCAGGTACTGCTGCATGATGGCATTGACCCTCTCCGCTTGCCCGTTGGTCTGCGGGTGTCTCGCTGATGTCAGGTTGATCTTGACGTTCAGGAAGCCCATCAGCTTCTGCCAGAAATTCAAGATGAACTGGCGACCGCGGTCGGACAGTATAGACCGCGGCAGCCCGTGCACTTTGAACACGTGATCTATGAACAGTTTGGCTGTTTGTTCTGCCGTGGCCACCTTCGCACACGGTACGAAGTGTGCCATCTTGGTGAACAAGTCCACCACCACTAGTACAGCTGTCTTGCCTCTCGAGCTGGGTAGATCCGTGACAAAGTCCAGGGCCACCCTCTCCCACGGTTCAAACGGCGTTTGCAGCGGTTCCAGCAGTCCCGCCGGTGGCTTGTGCACCGGTTTGGCCCTCTGGCAGGTGTCGCACCTCGCGACGTAGTCCGCGACTTCCCCTCTCAGTCTGGGCCACCAAAAGTCCCTTGCGACTAATTCCACCGTTTTTTCCGTGCCAAAGTGCCCGGCCGTGGGTGCGTCGTGCAACTGCTGCAGTACCTTGGCGCGAAGTTCATCTCCCGGCACGTAGATGGCCCCTTTACGTAAGAGCAAGCCGTCCCGTATCTGGAACTCGTCGCTCTTCGCCGTGCCCTTGTGCACCTCGGCCATCTTCGCCTGCGCGAATGAGTCGTCCTGCAACGCCCGCCGCACCGCATCCAGGTCTACTGTGGCTGAAGCGCACGCCCACGCCGCTGGCGCGAAGATGTGCATGGCTGCCGCTGGCGTCGCCTCTTCGAGGTATTGCGGTTTTCGGGACAGTGCATCCGCCATGATGTTGGTGTCGCCTGGGACGTACTCTATTCGGAAATCGAAGTCAGCAAAGAACTCCGCCCAACGTATCTGCCTCTGGTTCAGGAACTTTGCCGTGCGCCAGTGCTCCAGATTCTTGTGGTCCGTGCAGACCTGCACCGTGTGCTTGGCGCCGATCAGGAAGTGTCTCCACGCCTTGAAGGCTGCATGAATGGCAAGCAACTCCCTGTCCCAGATGGTGTAGTTCTGCTCCGACTTGCTGAGCTTTCTGGAGTAGAACGCTCCTGGCCTCCAGACCCCCTGTGGGTCCCTCTGCAGCAGGACAGCTCCCACTGCTCTATCGGACGCGTCTGTCTCTACCCGCATCGGTCTGCTGGGGTCGATATGCAGCAGTTGCTCTTCCGACGCGAAGAGACGCTTGAGTGCCTGAAAGGACTGCTCCGCCTGCTCCGTCCAGATGAATTTCTTTTTCTTGGAGCTTAGCGTGTCCGTAATAGCCGCCGTCTGCATCGCGAACCCTTTGATAAACTTGCGATAGAAGTTGGCGAAGCCGACAAACCGCTGGACCTCCTTCCGGTTGCGCGGGCTCTTCCAATCCAACACGCTCGAACCTTGGTGCTGTCCATGGCTAGCCCCTTGTCCGACAACTTGTAACCCAAGAAATCCACCTCCTTCGTGTCGAACTGGCACTTCTCCAGTTTGGCGTACAGTCTATGCTGCTGCAACCTCTCCAGCACCTCCCGAACATCTTGGTCATGCGCTTGCTGCGACTCGGAGAATATCAGGATGTCATCCAGAAAGCAGACGCACTTCTTGTAGAGGAGTCCCGCCAACACATGATGCATGAAAGCTTGAAAACAGTGAGAACCGTTTTGCAATCCAAACGGCATCACTCTGTACTCGTAGGTGCCCAGAGGCGTGAACATGGCTGTCTTCCACTCATCGCCCTCCCTCATGCGGATGAGATTGTACGCCCCTCGCAGGTCCAACTTGGTAAACACGCGTCCCTTGCGCACCGTCGCCAGTAGGTCGTCAATCCTGGGCATGGGGAAATCAGAGGGCTTGGTCATCTTGTTCAAGAGGCGAAAATCCACCACCAGCCTCTTTTGGGGCGTGTCCTTCTTCTTCACAAAGAAAACAGGACTGCCCCCTACTGCCCTGGACTCCCGGATGAAACCGCGCTCCAAATTGTGATCTATGAACTGTTTGAGTTCCTGTAGTTCATCCTCCGACATGGAATACAGCTTCCCCTTCGGTAGCGTCGCCCCTGGTAGGAGGTCAATCTTGCAGTCATATTGCCTGTGCGGTGGTAACTTGTCTGCCTCCTTCTCGCAGAAGACCTCCAGAAAGTCTGCGTATTTGTGGGGGACTGCTTGCAACGTTCCCAACTGCAGTCGTGATTCCTCCTCCTCTCCCTCCTGTTCGGGCAGGATGCAGTGTTCTGCGCAGTAAGAGGAGCCGAAGATCAGCTGTCGCTGGTACCAAGCCAGTGTCGGACTGTGCCTGTCCAGCCAACTCATGCCCAACACAATGGGTGTGTCCGACAGGCGGGTGACGTTAAAACTGATGACTTCCCTGTGGTTGCCAAGGCGCATCACCATTGGCGGCGTTTGCTTCACCACCTGCCCCCCCAGCAACTCTCTACCATCCACTGTGACGACTTGCAGGGGCAGAGTGGCCGGTAATAGCTGTATAGCGTGCTGCTCCACAAAATCCTGTGCTATAAAGTCTGCGTTGCTTCCAGAATCCACAGAAAGCGGCACTTCGATAGTGACGCCATCGGGCAGCTGGAGAGATGCTGTGAGTTGCACTACTGGTTTGGGTGGGAGGGGATCCGTGGGTTGCAAGATCGCTGGGGACTGCTTCAGTGATGCGTCTGGCTGGGCCCCAGTGCCTCTGTCTCCAGCCAGACATCGTCGTTTCCCTGCTGTTGTTCGCTGTGTTGCGTGGCCGCTTTCACCGTTGCGGAGGCTGCAGTGTGCTTGGAGCTCCTCTGGGGACACTCTTTCGCCAAGTGTTGAGAGCTGTCGCATATATAACACTTCCTGGTCCCTCTAGGAGGTTTAGTCTTGACTGCCGCCGGTGCAGGGGCTCTGGTAGCTGACTGAGCCCTGGCGCCTCCCACCTCCATAGGTTCCACTCCCCCTCCTGGCGGAGGTGTGGATTGCGCACGCGCAGCTTCCCTGGGAACGAAAGAGAAACTTCTCGCTGCTTCGCGCCCTCCACGTCCTTCGTCTCTGCACCATGGACGTTCTTCCAGCCTCACCCCCACAGTCAGCGCCCTTTGGACCACCTCCTGCGTGCTCCGGGGCCTCTCCCCCCTCGCAATTTCGTCTTTAACAGCACTGCTCAAACCCTCCCAGAAGAGGTCTCTGACTGGGGGCGAATCCCGGTCCCATTCCAAGGCACTGACCAGCGCAAAAAAGCGGGCGTGATACTGCCGTACGCTCGCCCTCCCTTGTTTCAGTCCATGAATCTCCCGTCGGGCAAGATCCACGTCAATGGTAGATAAAAAGCACGCATCCATCGCTTTGATAAAGGCATCTGCATTCTGAAGCGCCGGATCTTTATCCCTCCACAAATTGCGTAGCCACGCTTTCGCATCCCCATGCAAATGGGATAGTATAAACCCCACTTTCTCTTCCTCATCCCTAAAGTCTTTCGCCAGCAGTTGCAGTGCGCACATTACGTCTGCTCAAAAATTGGGGTACTGTTGTAAATTCCCATCGAAGTGAGCCACAAGCCCTCCTGCTCTCCGTGCCAACCCAACCCCCTCCGGTCTGGGTCCTGGCTGCCCATGCTTAACCAATGCTTCAAACCTGGCGTGGAGATCTCTGTAGGCGGCTGCCGCATCCTCCTCCCTTTTCTTGGATGCCTGTACCTCCGCGTTCAATTGGGTCACTGCCTGTTGCAGCGCTGAAATTTTCTCTGCTTCCGTCATCTCTGCCAACCGTTGTGAGCTCGCTCCCAAACACCAATTTCCTCCTCTCGCTGCTTCTGCCTCCGCTGCGAGGTATCAGGTGTCCGAAGCTTTAATGAGACGGGTCTTACTGTCAGGGCTGCCACTCAGTCCCAGCTCACATAGGACCACGTTAGCCAGCGTTCAGGTTAAAAGAGTCTTTATTGGATTACAGGTTCCATTTCCAAACTGCAATGTGCAGCCCTACTTCTTCTAGGTCAGACCGGCGAAGACCCGTCTGAGTCTCCGCCTCTAGCACACCAGCTTAATACCCTAGCCTTGCTCCACCTCCTGCGCCTTTCCTTCCGTCTCTGGGTCCTTCTGCCCCCCGGGGTCTCTTCTTTCCTACTCTCTTCTGACGCGGACCCCCCTGACCCTTCCGCCTCCTTGCGGCGGGCTTTGGGACCTGGCTCACTCTCTGGGCTGCTTACTGCGCCAGCTTCCGCTACATTTGAACTTGGCGCGCGCGCCCAACTCTCAACCTTCCTCTTGATCGTTTCGTCGCTCCCCGAGGTGGGCGTGACTACTCCTGACTCATGCCCTCCCTCCTTCTGAAAGCCTCCGGAACCCGATATCTGGTCCCCTTTCTCCCCGCTGCTCCCGGCTGGGTACGTGGGTCCCGATCTCCAACTGCTGCTCTCTGATCCCTCTCTGGACCCTTCTTCCTGGGGTGTCCCCCTGTTTTCCCCCCTTGCTCTGACCGCTGGCGCTCCCTTCTGGGAATCCTCGGACTCACTGGATAAGCTCGGCGATCTCGGTTCGTCATCCCCACTCATCTTTCCTTCGTATTCCTCCCCCTCGCTCTCTGTCTCCTCCCTTCTCTGCGTCTCTGCTCCTGAACCCCTGACAAGTGGTATCTAACACCAAGTAAACTTTCAAAAATGTTTAAAGCTATATCAAATAAGTGTTGGAAATGTAAAAAGAAAGTAGTTTCTTTTTATCATATGTGGTGGTCTTACTGGGTAACATTCAGGCTTACTGGGAAATGTTATACAATGAATTGAAAACTATGTTTAAAATAACATTTGTAAGAAAAAACCAGAAGCCTTTCTCTTGGTAATTACAGGGACAGAACTACCTACATTGTATAGAAATTTATTCATGTATTGTAATGTAATATGTGAAAACCAGCAAATATAATACATAAAAATGAGTAATAGTAATAGTAATAGTAATAGTAATAGTAATAATTTATTTATACCTCACCCATCTAGCTGGGTAAAATAACATTTGTAAGAAGAAACTAGAAGCCTTTGTCTTATAGGGATAGAACTACCTAAATTGTATAGAAATTTATGCATGTATGCGACTGTAGTGGCAAGAATATTACTTGTCCAAAAATGGAAAGAAGATGTCCCGACGAAAGAAGAATGGATACAAAGAACTATGCAGAAATGGCAAAACTTACCAGAAGAAATCAAGATAACAAACTTTTTATAAAATAATGGAAACGGTTTATTGAATATTTACTGATAAATTGTAAACCGTTAAAAACACTGGCAGGATTATTGTAATAACCTGCAGTTACATAAGAGTATATGTGTCAGGGGCTGCCTCAGGTCTCAGCTCACAAAAGACCAACGCCAAGCTCTTCTTATATACAAGGATGTTTATTGCAGTTCATTATTGGTTCCACAACCGAGGCGCACAGCCCCGCGTCTCTTAGCCTAGACGTTTGAAGTCCCCTCTGAATCGGTCCCGCCTCTACACCAGTTTAAGAGGCTTGTGCTAGACCACCTCTTCCTGTCCTTTCTTTTCCGCAGGGTCTTTCTGCCCCCCTGGGTTCCTTCCCTCCTGCTTTCCCCTGACGCGGATCCCTCAGATGCCTGCTCCCCCCTCCTTCGTGCTTTGGGGCCAGGCTCCTCCTCCGGGCTCTCTGCATTTCCGCGCGCCTCCACATTTGAACTTGGCGCGCGTTCGCTACCCCTGACCTTCCTTTTGACAGTTACACTACTCCCTGTACTACTCTCCGCCCCTTCCGGCAGGACGTCCTGCCCGATCTCCTTCCCCTGTCTCCTTCCTGCTCTGCTCCGTGTGTCACACTGGGAACTCCACCCTTCTCACTCCGTTCCTCCTGGGAAGCCGACCCTGATCTCCCACTCCCATTCGGGGTTTCCCTGCTGCTTCCCTTCTCCTGGCAAGTCCCCCCTGTGACCCCCCTTGGCTTGACCAGGGGCGCCCCCTTCTGGGAATCCTCCGATTCACTTGAGAGACTCATGGAAGACCTCAAGTCATTGTCATCCTCTTCCTCACTGTCCTGGGATTCTTCCCCATCGCTCTCCATCTCCGCCCTCACCTGTGCCTCTGTCCCTGAACCCCTGACATCCATCCCCCCCTCGAAGCCCCCCCTTCCCCCCTCCCGCTGCTCGGGCGCAGGTTCCGGGAGCTCCGTCGTTGCGGAGGTCACTGCCGGACACAGGTCGTCGACGTCGATCTCCTCTGCTTCCAGTTCAGTGTATGTGTGCTCGAACCCATGGTCCTCTCCCAACATGTTCACGTCCTCCCCTCCCCCTGTTGCCTGGGAGGGGTCTGCTTGCCAAGGACCCACCCGCCACCTCGTGCGCCAGTCCTCTTCCGGTTGGTCGTCCCACCAGTAAGAAGGGTCGGTGTCCACCCCCGAACACGATCCCCTTGGAGGGCTCGACTCTGGCATCGTCTCCTCTGCGCAGGAGAACCCTCGGAAGGTGCTGGCGGAAAGTGTGGGCGTAAAAAGCCAATCGTCGAAAAACTGTGCTGGCATGGGCCTGTGTGGGAAAAGGGCATGGAACTTGTCCTTGAGGAGGGGCTCGTCCAAAGCGTAGTCCGGCACCCAACTGTTGGCGCTGGCTGGGGCACCTTCTCTGGCGAGAAAATATTCTACTCCCTCTTCCCCCCATCTCGAGTCCAGCATCTCTGTGACCTCGTTGATTGGTTCGGCCCTAGGTGACCTCCCCCTCTTGGGCGACTCTCTGCTTGGTTCTGGTGCCGTCCCTGACTCCTGAAACCTGTGTGGGGCCCTGTAAGGGGTGAGCACCGACCTATGAAAGACCGGGTGCATTCTGGAACCCTCGGGGAGGGCCAGTCGAAACGCTACGGGATTGATCCTGGCCTCAACTTGGTACGGCCCTAGTTGCCTGTGTCCTAGCTTCTTTTTAGCTAACGACTTGGCCGGCACCGCTTGGGCCGCTAACCATACCCAGTCTCCCACCTGGATGTCTTCCCCCTCCCTCCTGTGTTTGTCCGCCTGCACCTTATAGGCTTGTTTAGCTAGCTCTAAATGTCTCCGTAGCTCGTCGTGCACCTCTTGCAATTCTGCTGCGAAATGGTCGGCTTCCTGTGGTGCCCCCTCCCCCGTCGTTACGAGCCCCGGGAAGGTTCTGGGATGCCGTCCATTGTTAGCAAAGAACGGCGTCACCCCCGTCGACGTGTGCTTCGTGTTGTTGTTGGCAAACTCAGCCATCAGCAGGTAATCCACCCAAGCTGCAGGTCGCTGATTGGCGTAACATCTCAGGTACTGCTGCATGATCGCGTTGACCCTCTCTGCTTGGCCGTTGGTCTGCGGATGTCTCGCCGACGACAGGTTGAGTTTGACGTGCAGGATCCCTAGGAGCTTCTGTCAGAAACTAGAAAAAAACTGGCGCCCCCTGTCGGACAGAATGGACCGTGGCAACCCATGCACCTTGAACACGTGGTCGATGAAGAGTTTGGCGGTCTGTTCCGCTGTCACCACCCTCGCGCAAGGAATGAAATGCGCCATCTTGGTGAACAGGTCCACAACCACAAGCACCGCCGTCTTGCCTCGCGAACTGGGCAGATCAGTGACAAAGTCCAGCGCCACCCTCTCCCACGGTTGCAGTGGCGTCTCCAACGGTTCCAGCAGTCCCGCTGGCTTCTGGTGCACTGGCTTGGACCTTTGGCACGTGTCACACCTGGCGACGTACTCCGCGACCTCCCCTCGCATCTGGGGCCACCAAAAGTCTCTGGCCACTAATTCCGTCGTCTTTTCCTTGCCGAAGTGGCCAGCGCTGGGTGCGTCGTGCAACTGCTGCAGAACCTTTGCGCGGAGATCGTCTCCCGGAACGTAGAGAACACCTTTACGGGTCAGCAGACCGTCGCGTATCTGGAACTCGCCGTCCTTCGCTGTGCCTTTCCGCACCTCTTCCATCTTGGACTGTGCGAACGGATCCATCTGCAATGCGCGACGCACCGCCTCCAGGTCCACGGCGGCTGAAGCGCACGCCCACGCCTGCGGTGCAAAAATGTGCTTGGCTGCCACCGATGCCGCTTCCTCGAGATACTGCAGTTTCCTGGAGAGCGCATCTGCTATGACATTGTTGTCACCTGGGATGTACTCTATCCTGAAATCGAAATCCGCAAAGAACTCCGCCCAGCGTATGTGCCTCTGGCTCTGTAGCTTCGCCGTGCGCCAGTACTCTAGGTTCTTGTGGTCCGTGCGGACCTGCACGGTGTGCTTGGCTCCGATGAGGAAGTGCCTCCACGCCTTGAAAGCTGCGTGGATGGCCAACAACTCCCTGTCCCAGATGGTGTAGTTCTGTTCCGACTTGCTGAGCTTCCGGGAGTAGAAAGCGCAGGGCCTCCAGTTCCTCTGCGGGTCTTCCTGTAAGAGGACGGCCCCCACCGCTCTTTCAGATGCGTCAGTCTCAACCCTCATGGGCCTGCCGGGATTCACGTGTAGCAGCTGTTCTTCGGATGCGAAGAGACTCTTAAGTCTCCTGAAGGACTGCTCCGCCTGGTCCGTCCAGGTGAACTTCTTCTTCTTGGAGCTGAGAGTGTCCGTGATAGCTGCCGTCTCCCTGGCGAAACCCCTGATGAACTTGCGGTAAAAGTTGGCGAAGCCGACGAACCTCTGGACCTCTTTCCGATTTCGCGGGCTCTTCCAGTCCAACACCATCCGGACCTTGGCGCTGTCCATGGCTAGTCCCCTGTCGGACAGCCTATAGCCCAGAAAATCCACCTCCGTCACGTCGAATTGGCACTTCTCCAGCTTGGCGTAGAGCCTGTGCTCCCGTAGCCTCTGCAGAACCTCCTTCACGTCGCTCTTGTGAGCCTCCGGCGATTCCGAGAAGATCAGAATGTCGTCGAGGAAACATACGCACTTCTTGTAGAGGAGTCCCGCAAGCACGTGGTGCATAAAAGCTTGGAAATAGTGGGAGCCATTTTGGAGACCAAACGGCATAACTCTGTATTTGTAGGTGCCCAACGGCGTGAACATGGCCGTCTTCCACTCATCACCCTCTCGCACGCTGTCAGGGGTTCAGGAGCAGAGGCAAGGGCAAGGGAGGAAACAGAGAGCGAGGGGGAGGAGGCAGAAGAAAAGATGAGTGATGACGACGACACGAGATCTCCGAGTCTTTCCAGTGAATCAGAAGATTCACAGAAAGGAGCACCAGTGGTCAGGGCAAGGGGGGAGCCTAGGGGGACACCCCAGGAAGATAGAGCCAGAGGGGACTCCGAGGGGAGCAGTTGGAAATCGGGACCAGCGTCACAGCCAGAGAGCAGGGAAGAGGAAGAGCGCCAGAGATCAAGCGCTGGCAGCTCGCAACAGGGGGGAGGGCACGAGTCAGGAGTGGCCACACCTCCATCGGGGAGCGAAGAAACGGTCAGACGGAAAGTGGAAGGTTGGGCGCGCGCGCCAAGTTCAAATGCACAGGAAAGTGACGCAGTAGGCAGCCAGGAAAGGGAGCCAGGTCCTAAAGCCCGGCACAAGGAGACAGGGAGTTCCGGGGGGTCGGCGTCAGAAGAATCCCGGAAGGAAGAGACCCCGGGGGGCAGAGGGACCCAGAGGAGAGCAGTCAGGCGGAAAAGGTGGAGCAGGGCTAGGATATTAAGTTGGTGCACAAGGGGCGGAGACTCAGACGGAGCTTCGCCGATCTAGCCACTAGACGTAGAGTTGCACGCAGCAGCTTGAGAATGGAAACTGTAACTCAATAAAGACTTTTACTTAATGATCGCT
The DNA here is from genome assembly GCF_964188305.1 of Podarcis bocagei. Lineage (NCBI taxonomy): Eukaryota > Metazoa > Chordata > Lepidosauria > Squamata > Lacertidae > Podarcis > Podarcis bocagei. Next base: position 56,478,481 of record NC_138139.1, on the reverse strand, counting down.
GGCTAGCGTGATCCTCTGTGAGCTAGGATCTTGAAGCAGCTCTGACAGTAAGCTCCGTCCCTAAATTGTGGGCATCTACAGCCTCGAGGAGAGGAGAGAAGCAGGTGCCTACTAGCTAGCTCACGAATGGCAGACAACATGACGGCTGAGCAGCAGATAGAGGAACTCAGAAAAGCAGTGTCACAACTGAATGCCGAGGCTCTCGCATCCAGGAAGAGAGAGGAGGAGGCAGCTGCCGCCTGCAGGGATCTCCAGGTCAGGTTGGACATGCTTACGAAGCACGGGCAACTGACACCCAAACAGGAGGGAATTGGGTTGGCGAGACGAACAGGCGGTCTGGTCTCTCACTTCGATGGGAACCTGCAGCAGTACCCCAACTTTAGAGCAGATGTAATGTGCGCACTGGAACTGCTGAAAAAAGACTTTAGAGATGAGCAAGAGAAAGTGGGGTTCATCATGTCCCATTTGCATGGGGAAGCTAAAGCATGGCTGCGCAATTTGTGGAGGGATAAGGATCCGGCGCTCCAAAATGCGGATGCCTTTATTAAAGCGATGGATGGGTGTTTCTTATCAAGCATTGACGTGGATCTTGCTCGGCAGCAGATACATGGACTGAAACAAGGGAGGGCCAGCGTAAGGCAGTATCATGCCCGCTTTTTCGCTTTGGTCAGTGCTCTGGAATGGGACAGGGATTCGGCTCCTGTAAGAGACCTGTTTTGGGAGGGATTGCACGGCTCTGTTAAAGATCAAATTGCGAGGGGGGAGAGACCCCGGACCACGCAGGAGATCGTTCAGAGGGCGCTAGCCGTGGGGGTGCGGCTGGAAGAACGTCCGTGGAGCAGGGACGAAGGGCGTGGAGGGCGCGAACCAGCCAGGGGCTCCTCCTTCCTTCCCAGAGAAGCAGCGCGTGCGCAATCCACGCTTCCACAAGGAGGAGGGGTGGAACCTATGGAGGTTGGAAGTGCAAGGGCTCAATCAGCAGCCAGAGCCCTAGCACCGACAACAGTGAAAGCGAAGCCTCCTAGAGGGAACAGGAAGTGTTACATCTGCGAGGATCCAGGGCATATGGCGAAAGAGTGTCCCCGGAGGCTCCACAAGCACACTGCAGCCTCAGCAATGGTAACTGCAGCAACGCAACAAGGAGGACCACAGCAGGGAAACGACGGTGTCTGGCTGGAGGAAGAGGCAATGGGGCCCAGCCAGACGTGTCAGTGAAGAAGTCCCCGGAGATTTCACAGCCCATGGACCCCCTCCCGCCCAAACCAGTAGTGAGGCTCACCGCATCGCTCCAGCTGCCCAATGGAATCACCATGGACGTGCCGCTCACCATTGACTCGGGAAGCAATGCGGACTTTATAGGGCAGGACTTTGTAGACCAGCACACTATACAGTTGCTGCCGGCCACGCTGCCCCTGCAGGTGGTCACGGTGGATGGCAGGGAGCTGCTAGGGGGGCAAGTGGTGAAGCAGACGCCACCAATGGTGATGCGCCTTGGGAATCACAAGGAAATCATCAGCTTCAACGTCACTCAACTATCGGACACGCCCATTGTATTGGGCATGAGTTGGCTGGACAAGCACAGCCCAACGCTGGCTTGGTACCAGAGGCAGCTGACCTTCGGCTCTTCCTTTTGTGCTGAACACTGCATCGTCCCCCGGCAGGAAGGAGAGGAAGAGGAGTCACAGCTGTTGCTAGGCACGCTGCAAGCGATTCCCCACAAGTACGCAGAATTTTTGGAGGTTTTCTGTGAGAAGGAGGCAGACAGGCTAACCCCCCCCAGACCATATGACTGCAAAATTGACCTGCTGCCGGGGGCGGCGCTGCCTAAAGGGAAGCTGTATTCCATGTCTGAGGACGAACTGCAGGAACTCAAAGAGTTCATAGATCATAATTTGGAGCGCGGTTTCATCCGGGAGTCCAAGGCAGCGGGGGGCAGTCCTGTATTCTTTGTTAAGAAGCGGGACACGCCCCAAAAAAGACTGGTGGTGGACTATCGCATCTTAAACAGTGTGACCAAGCCATCGGACTTCCCCATGCCCCGAATCGACGACCTCCTCGCAAAGGTACGGAAGGGCAGCGTGTTCACCAAGTTAGACCTGCGAGGGGCGTACAACCTCATTCGCATGCGGGAAGGGGATGAGTGGAAGACGGCCATGTTCACGCCTCTGGGCACCTACGAATATAGAGTTATGCCTTTTGGATTGCAAAATGGCTCCCACGTTTTTCAAGCGTTCATGCATCACGTGTTGGCGGGGCTCCTCTACAAGACGTGCGTCTGTTTCTTAGATGACATCCTGATCTTTTCGGAATCGCAGCAGGAGCATGACAGACACGTCAAGGAAGTGCTAAGCAGGCTACAGCAGCATAGGCTCTACGCCAAGCTGGAGAAGTGCCAATTCGACGTGACGGAGGTGGATGTTCTGGGCTACAAGTTGTCTGACAAGGGGCTCGCCATGGACAGCGCCAAGGTTCGAGCGGTGTTGGACTGGAAGAGCCCACGCAACCGGAAGGAGGTCCAACGGTTTGTCGGCTTCGCGAACTTCTATCGCAAGTTTATCAAAGGCTTCGCTATGCAGACAGCGGCCATCACGGACACGCTTAGCTCCAAGAAAAAGAAGTTCATCTGGACAGAGCAGGCGGAGCAGTCCTTTCAGGCACTCAAGCGTCTCTTCGCGTTGGAAGAGCAGCTGCTGCATGTCGACCCCAGCAGGCCGATGAGGGTGGAGACAGACGCCTCGGACAGAGCCGTGGGAGCAGTCCTGCTGCAGAAAGACCCGCAGGGGGTTTGGCGGCCGGGAGCGTTTTACTCCAGGAAGCTCAGCAAGTCCGAACAGAACTACACCATCTGGGACAGGGAGTTGCTGGCCATTCATGCAGCATTCAAAGCATGGAGGCACTTCCTGATCGGCGCCAAGCACACGGTGCAGGTCTGCACGGACCACAAGAATCTGGAGCACTGGCGCACGGCACAGTTCCTGAACCAAAGGCAGATACGTTGGGCTGAGTTCTTTGCGAACTTTAACTTCCGAATAGAGTATGTCCCGGGGGACACCAACATTATGGCTGACGCTCTCTCTCGTAAGCCACAATATCTGGAGGACACCAAGCCAGCGGCCGCCATGCACATCTTCGCACCAACAGTGTGGGCGTGCGCTGCGGCAACAGTGGACCTGGAGGCGGTGCGGCGAGCGTTGCAGGATGACTCCTTCGCGCAAGCGAAGATGGCAGAGGTGCACAGGGGCACGGCAGCGACCGACGAGTTCCAGCTGAGAGATGGATTGCTCATTCGTAAAGGGGCCATTTACGTGCCGGGAGACGAACTTCGCGCCAAGGTACTGCAGCAGCTGCACGACGCGCCCACTGCCGGGCACTTTGGCAAGGAGAAGACGGTGGAATTGGTCGCCAGGGACTTCTGGTGGCCCGGAATGAGAGGGGAGGTCGCGGACTACGTGGTGAGGTGTGACACCTGCCAGAGGGCCAAACCGGTGCACAAACCGCCGGCCGGACTGTTGGAACCGCTGCAAACTCCGGTCGAACCATGGGAGAGAGTGGCCCTGGACTTTGTCACGGATCTGCCCAGCTCGAGGGGCAAGACGGCCGTTCTGGTGGTGGTGGACTTGTTCTCCAAGATGGCACATTTCATTCCGTGTGCCAAGGTGGCCACGGTGGAGCAAACCGCCAAACTGTTCATAGACCACGTGTTCAAGGTTCACGGTCTGCCACGGTCTATTCTGTCCAACCGGGGGCGACAGTTCATCTCGAATTTCTGGCAGAAGCTGATGGGCTTCCTGAACGTCAAGATCAACCTGGCGTCGGCGAGACACCCACAGACCAACGGGCAAGCGGAGCGGGTCAATGCCATCATGCAGCAGTACCTGAGATGTTATGCGAATCAACAGCCTGCGACGTGGGTGGATTACCTGCCGCTCGCCGAGTTTGCCTACAACAACACGAAGCACGTGTCCACGGGGGTCACGCCGTTCTTCGCTAACAACGGGAGGCACCCCAGAACCTTCCCGGGACTGGAAAGGATGTGGGAGGGGGAGCCGCAGACAGCAGATGCGTTCGCGTCGGAGTTGCAGGAGGTCCACGATCAGCTGCGGCGGCACCTGGAGCTGGCCAAGCACGCATACAAGGTGCAAGCGGACAAACACAGAAGGGTTGGCGAAGAGATCCATGTGGGAGACTGGGTCTGGTTAGCAGCCCACGCAGTGCCGGCCAGGTCGTTGGCCAAGAAGAAGCTGGGGCATAAGCAACTGGGGCCCTACCAAGTCGAAGAGCAGGTCAACCCGGTGGCTTTCAGACTGGCGCTTCCGGAGGGTTCCAGAATGCATCCGGTGTTCCACAGATCGGTGCTCACTCCCTACAAGGCACCGCACAGGTTTCAGGAACCCGGAACGGCACCGAGTCCGCTCAGAGAAGGAACCGGGCACGCGGGAGTGGCACAGAAGGAACGCATCAACGAAGTCACGGAGATTTTGGACTCCAGATGGGGGGAAGAAGGGGTAGAATACCTTCTCGCCAAGGAGGGCACCCCGGCCAGTGCGAACAGCTGGGTGCCGGGCTACGCCTTGGACGAACCTCTGCTCAAAGACGAGTTTCATGCCCTCTTCCCACATAGACCAATGCCAGCAGACTTTTTCGACGACTGGCTTTTCACGCCAACGCTTTCTGCCAGTACATTCCGGGGGTTCGACTCGGACGAGGACCCGATACGAGACGCCCGTTCCCTGGAGGGGTCACCCTCGGGATCTGCCTCAGAACCCTCGTATTGGTGGGACGATAGACCAGAGGAGCAGTGGCGCAGGAAGTGGCTGGAGGGTCCAGGACGAGCAACGTCCCCAGAAGGAAACGAGGGAGAGACGGACATGGACGTGTTCGGGGACGACCTGGGCTTCGAGCACGGCGGCACAGAGATGGAAGCGGAGGTGACCGTCGTCGACGAGAGCAGGGAGGCAGAACCGGGAGACTTCAGATGGAGGCCCGCCACGGGAAGCGAACTGTATCCGACGTTCGTCCCTCTGACACAGCAGCACCCAGTTCCCGCACCGGAAGGAGGGGAGGGGGGAACGGGGGGCTTCGAGGGGGGATGGATGTCAGGGGTTCAGGAGCAGAGGCAAGGGCAAGGGAGGAAACAGAGAGCGAGGGGGAGGAGGCAGAAGAAAAGATGAGTGATGACGACGACCCGAGATCTCCGAGTCTTTCCAGTGAATCAGAAGATTCACAGAAAGGAGCACCAGTGGCCAGGGCAAGGGGGGAGCCTAGGGGGACACCCCAGGAAGATAGAGCCAGAGGGGACTCCGAGGAGAGCAGTTGGAAATCGGGACCAGCGTCACAGCCAGAGAGCAGGGAAGAGGAAGAGCGCCAGAGATCAAGCGCTGGCAGCTCACAACAGGGGGGAGGGCACGAGTCAGGAGTGGCCACACCTCCATCGGGGAGCGAAGAAACGGTCAGACGGAAAGTGGAAGGTTGGGCGCGCGCGCCAAGTTCAAATGCACAGGAAAGTGACGCAGTAGGCAGCAAGGAAAGGGAGCCAGGTCCTAAAGCCCGGCGCAAGGAGACAGGGAGTTCCGGTGGGTCGGCGTCAGAAGAATCCCGGAAGGAAGAGACCCCGGGGGGCAGAGGGACCCAGAGGAGAGCAGTCAGGCGGAAAAGGTGGAGCAGGGCTAGGATATTAAGTTGGTGCACAAGGGGCGGAGACTCAGACGGAGCTTCGCCGATCTAGCCACTAGACGTAGAGTTGCACGCAGCAGCGTGAGAATGGAAACTGTGATTCAATAAAGACTTTTACTTAATGATCGCTGGCTAGCGTGATCCTCTGTGAGCTAGGATCTTGAAGCAGCTCTGACATCTACGATCAGCCTTTTTTGGGGCGTGTCCTTCTTCTTCACAAAAAACACAGGACTGCCCCCTACAGCCTTTGATTCTCGGATGAATCCCCGCTGCAGGTTGTGATCTATGAACTCCCTGAGCTCCTGCAGCTCATCCTCGGACATGGAATACAGCTTCGCAGTCGGTAGCGTTGTCCCTGGCAAGAGGTCAATAGCGCAATCGTAGGGCCGGTGAGGTGGCAACTGGTCTGCCTCCTTTTCGCAGAAAACCTCCAAAAACCCCTTGTACTTGAGGGGTACTGCTTGCACCATGCTGAGACGTAGCTGCTGCCCCTCCTCTTGGCCCTCCTCCTCCTGACCGGTCTGGATGCAATGCTGTGCGCAATAGGACGAGCCGAAGGTGAGCTGCCGCTGGTAGCACGCCATGGTCGGGCTGTGCCTATCCAGCCAACTCATGCCTAACACTATAGGCGTGTCTGACAGGCGGGTGACGTTGAAACTGATGACTTCTCGGTGATTGCCAATCTGCATCACCATGGGTGGTGTCTGTTGTACCACCTGCCCACCCAGCAGCTTCCTGCCATCCACTGTGACGACGTTCAATGGCAGCGTGGCTGGCAGGAGCTCTATGCGATGCTGCTTGATGAACTGCACCCCCACGAAGTCTGCGTTGCTCCCACTGTCAATTGTAATGGGGACTTCCAGGGTGCGTCCATTAGGTAGCTGGAGAGTTGCAGTGAGCTGCACCACTGGCTTGGGTGGCAGGGGGTCTGTAGGCTGCAAAAGCGCTGGGGACTGCCCTACTGACTCGCCTGGCTGTGCCCCAGCATAGCTGCTTCCAGCCAGGCATTGCCGTTTCCCTGAAATTGCTCTTCATGTTGTGCTGCTGCAGTTACTGTTGCTAAGGCTGCAGTGTGCTGCCGGAGCCTCTGGGGACACTCTTTGGCCATGTGCGTCCCACTGTCACAGATGTAACACTTCCTGTTCCCTCTAGGAGGCTTCGCCTTGACTGCTCCGGACGCTGGGGCTCCAGCAGCTGACTGAGCCTTTGCACCACCCAGTTCCATTGGCTCCTCCCCTGCCTGCAACTGAGGTGAGGGACGCGTACATCCTAGATCTCTGGGAAGGAAAGGAGGCACTCTAGACGGTGCGCGAAGCTGGCTACCCTCCTCATTGCGCCAAGGGCGTTCTTCGTGGCGTACTCCAATGGCGAGCACCCGCTGCACCACTTCTGCTAGGGTTTGAGGTCTGTCCCCCCTTGCCAGTTCATCTTTTACAGGGCCAGACAACCCCTCCCAAAACAAGTCTCTTACTGCCAGGGAGTCTTTCTGCCATCTCAGCACATTCAGCAAGGCGAAAAAGCGAGCATGGTACTGACGTACTGAAGCCTTGCCTTGCCTTAAACCATGCATCTCCTGGCGTGCGACATCCACATCCACGTGAGACTGGAAGCAAGCGTCCATGCATTTGATAAATTCATCGGAATCCCTTCGAGCAGGGCAATCCTCGCGCCACAGATTGCGCAGCCAAGCCCTCGCTTCCCCATGCAAGTGGGACACAATGAAACCCACTTTCTCCTCCTCATCTTTAAAGTCGTCGCGAAGCAAATGCAACGCATATTCTACGTCTGCTCGAAAACTGGGGTACTGCTTCAGGTTCCCATCGAAGTGGGCTACCAAGTTGCCTCCTCTTCTGCCCAGTGCTACTCCAGCAGCTTTGGCCCCCGGGAACCCCACCTGGCATGCATGATCCCACCTGGCTTGCAGATCTTGGCACCGCTTTTCCGCCTCTTCCCCCTTCTTCTGGGAGACCACTACCTCAGTGGTAAGCTGGGAGACTGCGTTGCGTAGCTCAGCTATCTGCTGCTCCATACTCATGGCTGCCAAACTTCGTGAGCTTTGCAAAAAAAAAATTTGTGTACTTTTGGGAGGGGACTTACTGTCAGGGGCTGCCTCAGGTCTCAGCTCACAAAAGACCAACACCAAGCTCTTCTTATATACAAGGATGTTTATTGCAGTTCATAATTGGTTCCACAACCGAGGCGCGCAGCCCCGCATCTCTTAGCCTAGACGTTTGAAGTCCCCTCTGAATCGGTCCCGCCTCTACACCAGTTTAAGAGGCTTGTGCTAGACCACCTCTTCCTGTCCTTTCTTTTCCGCAGGGTCTTTCTGCCCCCCTGGGTTCCTTCCCTCCTGCTTTCCCCTGACGCGGATCCCTCAGATGCCTGTTCCCCCCTCCTTCGTGCTTTGGGGCCAGGCTCCTCCTCCGGGCTCTCTGCATTTCCGCGCGCCTCCACATTTGAACTTGGCGCGCGTTCGCTACCCCTGACCTTCCTTTTGACAGTTACACTACTCCCTGTACTACTCTCCGCCCCTTCCGGCAGGACGTCCTGCCCCGATCTCCTTCCCCTGTCTCCTTCCTGCTCTGCTCCGTGTGTCACACTGGAAACTCCACACTTCTCACTCCGTTCCTCCTGGGAAGCCGACCCCGATCTCCCACTCCCACTCGGGGTTTCCCTGCTGCTTCCCTGCTCCTGGCAAGTCCCCCCTGTGACCCCCCTTGGCTTGACCAGGGGCGCCCCCTTCTGGGAATCCTCCGATTCACTTGAGAGACTCATGGAAGACCTCAAGTCATTGTCATCCTCTTCCTCACAGTCCTGGGATTCTTCCCCATCGCTCTCCGTCTCCCCCCTCACCTGTGCCTCTGTCCCTGAACCCCTGACAATATGTATATAAAGAAGATAAATAAATAAGTTAGTTTGTATATGCAGAAGATATTAAAAATAAATTAAGAAACTGCAGATAGCGGGGGAAGTCAAGTTTTAAAATGTCGAAATGATCGTAAAATCAGTGAAATGTATATATCTGAAAAGTATAAATAAAATTATTTTTAAAATCTTATCTTTTTAATACTCAGTGTTTTCACCCCTCTCTTGTGACTGTCTATTTATTTACAGCATTTCTCAAAAACAGTGCTCAAAGTAGTTTACACAATTGGGATACTCTTTAGGGAGGGTCCTGGTTGTGTACGGGCCCCTGAGACACCCCCACCAGGTTAGGGTTCCTGGGGGTGTTGCAGCCCTTGTACTTTGGCCCCCTCAATCGCACCAGGCCTTTGAGCCAATCGTAGCAAGTGGCTTGATTGTGCAGGTTTTAGAATTCCGGTTTCCTTTGTCTAATAACCTGGTCAATCAGAAGTTAGTTAAGGAAATGCCTGAGGTGGCCAGGAGGAAAGTGGCAAAGGAGTTTTCTTTGGGGTGGCTGGCTGGCCCCTTTGATGCTCCTCCTATTCCCAATTTGTATTTATCCCCTTTAGGGATTATTCCTAAAAATGTCTCAGGGGAATATGGCCTCATTCACAATTTGTCTTATCCTAGAGGAACATCATTGAATGATGCCACTCCAGGGGAGCTCTGTTCCATTAAGTATGCAACATTTGATCAGGCAGTTAAACTTATTATGTGTTCCGGCAAGGGAGCATTGTTGGCAAAGTGTGATGTGGAACCTGCCTTTCGCTTGCTCCCAGTTCATCCTTCAGATTTTCACTGGCTGGGATTCAAATTTGAAGGGGCCTACTATGTCGATAATGGGACACGGGTGGCGCTGTGGGTTAAACCACAGAGCCTAGGACTTGCCGATCAGAAGGTCGGCATTCAAATCCCCATGACGGGGTGAGCTCCCATTGCTCTGTCCCTGCTCCTGCCAACCTAGCGGTTCGAAAGCACATCAAAGTGCAAGTAGATAAATAGGTACCGCTCCAGCGGGAAGCTAAACGGCATTTCCGTGTGCTGCTCTGGTTCGCCAGAAGCGGCTTAGTCCTGCTGGCCACATGACCCGGAAGCTGTGCGTCTGCTCCCTCGGCCAATAAAGCGAGATGAGCGCCGCAACCCCAGAGTTGGTCACAACTGGACCTAATGGTCAGGGGTCCCTTTACCTTCACCTTACTATGTCGATAAATCAATGCCTATAGAATGCTCAGTTGCCTGTGCCGCCTTCGAGGCGTTTAGTACATTCGACCCTTCATTTTAGATCTGGTCTAATGGGGGTGACCCATTACTTAGATGAATTTTTTTATTGGCCAGATCCGCAAGTACTTCTGACTGTGCAACTATACTTGTGGTGTTCACCGCGTTGGCACAGGAGTTGGGACTCCCGCTAGGAGACAAAAAGACTGAAGGACCTTCTACCAAATTTATTTATCTAGGAATAGAGCTTGACACGATCCTACAGCCATCTAGGTAGCCAGACACCAAATTGCTGGCCCTTAAGACCCTTATTACTCAGCTGCTACCCCTTAGGAAGCTGACACTTAAGCAAATTCAATCTTTATTAGGGCATTTGAATTTTGCTTGTCAAGTAGGTGCACCAGGCCGTCCCTTTTGCTCACATTTAGCTAGGTTATCCGCCGGTTTAAAACTCCCACATCACCATGTCTGCCTGTCTAAGGAAGTCAAGTCTGACCTGGGTGTTTGGCCACTGGCAGAGGAACAGGGGTGCAGGGGGAGTGCACCGCCCCCAGTGGCACAATCCCAGTGGGGTGCCATCACGGCTGCCCCCCCATGTTGTGCACCACACCCCTGCAGGCAGTGCACCACGCCCCCAGGATGCGCGCCACACACCCAGGACGTGCACCAGCCATCCCCCCGTTTGCTCTCCGCCACCCTGCCTGTGCTTGAAGCTCCACCACTGTGTTTGGCTCCAATTTATGGATGAATATAATGGTGTTTCTCTTTGGCAGGACACTTTAAACTTCCAAGCCGATTTTCAGGTCCATTCTGATGCTGCAGGATCTTTGGGCATTGGACTTTATTTCAGAGGTTGTTGGTGTGCTCAGCATTGGTCCAAGGCTTGGTGTAGCAAGTCCATCATGTGTGATCTAACCTTCCTTGAGTTTTTTCCTATTGTAATGGCCATCCATATTTGGTCAGCTGAGTTTAGGGACCACAGAGTTTACTCTGGACTGACAACCAGTCGGTTGTTAGTGTGTTAGCTAAATAATCAGCACGCTCTCCACAGGTGTCATCCCTTTTGCATGTGTTTGTTTTACAGTGTTTGAGGTATAACATTGTTTTTTCTGCTAAATTTATCCCTGGCATGTCAAATGACATTGCTGATGCATTGTCTCGCTTTCAGATGGACCACTTCAGATCCCCGGCACCGGGGGCACAGACGTTGCCAGAACTTTTTCCGGATGCACTTTGGAGACATTGAAGCATATAGTGATGCGGAGAGTAGTAGCTGCCTTTGCCCCCTCTACACTTAAATCCTATTAGAAAGTTTGGCAGGACTTCCTGGTTTTTAGGGCGCGCTCTCTGGCCAGTGCTCCAGATCAGCCCCCCTCTACCTCTCAGGTGCCACAGTACCCGGCGCGCCTCTTTCAGCGGGGTCGCATGCCTAAGACACTCAATCGGCAGCGATTTCATTTTTTAGCAAGTCCCTTTTTGCTTATGTCCTGTGCGCAGATTTTCTACTGCGTAAGGCATTGGAAGGTTGATGTCGCCTGCAGTCTTCAAAGGGCATTGCCAGGAGGCCAATCACTTTTGATCTTCTGTGCAGAATCCATAAGAAGTTAAGATTGGTGTGCCGGTCTCGTTATGAGGTGCGATTATTTTCAGCCGCATACTCAATATCATTTTTTGGTGCCCTTAGAGTAGGTGAAGCAGTGCTTGAAATGGTCCCAGGTGGGCCTCCTCAGGGTCTCCATTTGGAGGACGTTGCCTTCGGGGAGGTGGAATTGTTGGTTTTCATTTGCAGGTCTAAGACAAACCAGAGAGCTTTGGGAGCACAGCTGTGGCTTCCAGCATCAGTTCATAGGAGCCCTTGCCCTGTTAAGGATATAATAAGTTTTTTGCAAATTAGACCTTGTGGCATGGGCCCGTTCTTAATTCATGAAGATGGGACCCCTTTGTCCAGAAACCAATTCACAAGAGTCCTGTGCAAAGCTATTCAGACCTGTGGGCTCTCACCTGGACAGTACGCAGCACATTCTTTTCGAACTGGTGCTGCCTCGACTGTAGCTCATTGGGGTCTGTCGCCAAAAAGATTAAGAAGCTAGGTCGCTGGAAGTCGGATGCATACAAGGGCTAAGTTAGGTAATATCCCTTGGCAATTTATCAGTTTACTTACCTGCTTGTCATTTCTTTTCTTTTAGTGCTGCCGGCATTGCACATTTGGATCCTTGGCCATAGTATCGTGCATTGGGCCGGCGTGTGAGCAGTAGAGACTACCATGGGGCGCGACCTTGCTTTACCTGCTCAAGTTAAAGTCTCATGGTTCGCCAGGCGTGGGATGCTGTGGAGAGAACTGTTGCCATTGGTGATGGCTAGAGTGGCCAGTTTGGGCCCGCCATCCACTATGATCATGCAGCTGGGTGAAAATGACTTGCCATCTTTGAGAGGCATGGACTTACGGTCCTGCATTAAAAGGGATTTGCAGGAGCTAGCCGCGTCTTGCCCCAACACAATGATTTTTTGGTCACATTTCCTGGTGAGACGCACATGGCGCAACAGTGTTAACCCAACTGCAATTGATAATACCTGGATGTGGGTTGACCGCAAGGTGGTGTGGAAAGTGTTGTCCTTGGGTGGCAGGGTGATCCCCCACCTAGGTATTACCTTCTCTATTGCAGCCCTGTTTAGGGCAGATGGAGTGCATTTTTCTGATGAAGGTAATGATATGTGGTTGGCTAAAGTCCATGATGGCTTGAAGGACTGACTGTGGAGTGAGGGTATTGGCAGCGAGCGCTAGGCTCATGTGGCGGTTAGGCATTGGCTTATTGAAGTGTGTGGGAGGGGAGGTATGGCCATCACCTGCCCCTCCAGGAATAGGGTCTTCCAGTAAAGGAATCTGGGGGTCCCGGATCTCGTCCGAAGTCTGCTTGAGGGGCTAGGGCCATGCCAGCACCACAGGAACCCTGGGGTGAGCTTCAGTTGATCTTCATCGATGTTGCTCCCCCGTTTGGTGTTTACCATTTCAGACTACCAGCCAGAGAGGCAGGAGTCAATTATAGTCTGTTGCCAATGCCTAAGCCAATAACATTCATTTTGCTGTAATCAATAAAGTTGTGGCCTGAATTTTACCCATTAACTTAAACCAAAATTATGTGTTAGTGTGTAGTTATTTTCTGGGGAAGGGCTTGGGGGCCTCAGGGCACAAAGATCTAAGTCTAAACACAGTAAAACATAAGAACATAGAGAGGGCCTTCCCCAGGGAAGGTGCCACAGGGACTGGGCAGAGGAGGAATGGTGAAGACTGCCTCCCCAGCCTGACCCCTCCAGGGAGGAGGAAGAGGAAGACTGTTTAGATTTACAACAGGGGTTTGAGATAGGTCACAGCTCAGAGGCAGATGAGGGGGAAAGTTGGGAAATAATGAGTTTGGAAATAATGGGAGAGGAGGGGGAGAAAGCAACAGGGGGGAAACAGCTGACCCCACCAAACCTCACCCCTCCCAGAACCTGACAAACCTTGAAAGTAGGAAATCGAGGAGCTCAAAGACAGAGGGCACGTAGCAGCAGCCCTAGAGGAGGTGATGATGACCAATGAGGCAGTGGGAGAGACGGGGGGGTGGAGATTCACTTGGGACAACGCCATTATCCAAGAGGCTAGGTTCTATAGTCTCTCTCTGTAAAGTTTGAAATAATAATTAAAAAAAGACTGTAAGAAACTTTCCCTTGTCTTTATACTTTCCTGCATAACCAGCCCGGAGCTGCTGACAGCATCCAGACAGTGGGGAAATATCTCGCAAGCTCTGTTCTTCCTGGTTGCTGCTCAGTTCAAACCAGTATTTGTGCTGTCTGGCTGTGCACCACTCCTCCCAAACATGTTCTCTTTTGGGCAGCAATTTTAAACCAAAAGTTTGGGTTTGGGGGAAGGCGTGACTTGGGTCCAGGTTTGGGCCCCGGGTTCTGGCACAGCTGTGGGTGGTTTGGGTTTGGCGGGGGCGGGGGCGAGTGGGTGACCGCTGAAAAGAAGCTCAACAATTTGGGGGCTCAACAAATGTCCAGATTTTTACTTCTTGAAATGTGGCAACCCTAGGCTATATATTGGCCAGTTGCAACCCAACTTCTAATTTAAGAAAAAATGATAATTAAATGGCTGAAAGCCAAACAAAAAGCATGTGGAGGCCCACCTTCCCCTATCCGATTTCCCTGTACAGTGGTACCTCGGGTTACAGACGCTTCAGGTTGCAGACTCTGCTAACCCAGAAATATTACCTCGGTTTATGAATTTTGCTTCAGGATGACAACAGAAATCGTACAGTAGTGGCATAGCAGCAGCGGGAGACCCCATTAGCTAAAGTAGTACCTCAGGTTAAGAACAGTTTCAGGTTAAGAACGGACCTCCAGAACGAATTAAGTTCTTAACCCGAGGTACCACTGTATGAGTTTCCAGTGCATTTAACTGAATTGCTTCTTTGACACTTCTAGAACCAGCCTGAGGTCATTCAGTTGGGGGCAGCATGCTTGCCTGTGACATTCACAATTACCAGGTCACCATTCAATAACAAAAACATATGATTATTTTGCTCTTACTGTTTTCCCTTACAGAGCACAATACTCTAAGGAAAGCACTTTGGAACAAGTGCTAATTATTTCGAAAAGCGGGTTTCATCATCTTGCCAAATCCCACATACATTCTATCAGGCCATAAACACAAGGTGTATATAAAATAAACCCTGTGTTATTCAGAGCCCCAGTGAGAAATTCTGAACACACAGGTTTTCATGGATCAAATCTTTGGCACATCCCCTTTATCAAAATAATCCAGTACCATTAAACCTAATGCAATTCATGGTGGATGAGACAGAAATCTGTCTTTCTGCATAACTGTTGGTCAAGATGAGAGGAACATTTCTGCTGGTGATTCTTCTCTTCCTGTGGCTGCAGGTGCCTCCAACTGAGTGCAAGGAAGACTCTGAGAGATGCGCCATGACGGATCCTTTCCAGCTTCCATACCACTATTATCAGAGAGGGGATCTGATCATTGGAGGAATTGTTAATACTTTTGGCTATTTATCTGAAGAAATAGATTTCCAGGACCACCCAAAGACAAAGTTTACAGATGAACTTTAGTAAGGATATCACTCTCTCCTTCATAGTGTACATAGTGTAGCTACACTACACAAACCATGGCATGCTCAGAAAACATTTGACTTTTTCCTTGTATGAAGATTAAAAATACAGTTTATTTTCTTTATATTGTGATAATGGCATCATCTTCTGTGTTGCCTTATTCCTCATCTTGAGTTTTCTGTCTTCTACCTCTTCTGCTTTCTCCTCACCTGATCTCATGTTTCTCACCTGATCTCATGCTTGATCCTCACCCTCCCTCTCTGTTTCCTTTCCCACCATGGATGGATGGTTTTACTTTACAGGAAAGCTTGATCCCCACATTCACAGTCACCATCATTTAATCTGACAGCCATAGATGCTGTGATATCATAGATTTTGGATTATATTCCTTGCTATACAATGTAAACAATACTGTGCAATTAAAACAGCAGTGTTGCAATCTTCTTCTTTTTCTTTGCAAAATAAAGGGTTATATCTAATGGACTTGAATGCAGAGTAGGCCCACTGAAATTAATACAACCGTCCTCCTGCCCAGCAGCATCATACAAGAAGCAATTGCTGTTTCCTTTAGCAACCTATGAGGGGCCATGATTTGAAGCTCCAGTGGTCCACCTCCAGATAAGAGAATAACTTAAGTACATGTGTATCTTGCAGGATGTGAATGTTCTGCTCAAAATTAAACACCTGTTAGATGCTCTATTTCTAAAGCTGACTGAATACTGTCCATGGGTTTCAGCAATCAACTGTTAGGCCACACAATGCATATCTGTTGTTTGCTTATTTGTTTTATTTATTTTTTTAAAAATTGCCTGAAAAACCCAGAAAGTAATCTACATGCTTAAAAAGTAGAGGAGGAAAATATCTCTGACACATAGTACACCTCTTTTATTAGTGGAGCACCAAAGTACTACCAGAATACCCTCTCCCTGGTTTTTGCTGTGATAGAAATCAATGAGAACCCTAATATCGTCCCGAATATGAGCTTCGGGTTCCACCTCTATGATAGCTTCATAAATGCAAGGATGACTTATCAGAACACCCTGAAACTTCTGTCCACCACAGAAAGGATTGTCCCCAACTTCAAATGTGACAAGAAAAGAAATATGATAGCTGTTATTGGGGCAATTGACTCTGACGTCTCCCTTCACATGACCAGGATCTTAGGAATCTACAAGATCCCACAGGTAAGTGACTGTGTGGGCAGTGGAGCTTTTCTGCCTCTGGTACAATAATTCTCTTCTGGGTTCTCCAGACTTTCTTTTACTTTGGTTCCCTTTTCTGAAAAAGAAGAAAGAGAGAAAAAAAATAGTACTGATAGAACAGCATCTGACTTAGGTCCTTTTTAAGGTAAAATGCCCTACCTGGAAAGTTCTCACTGATATTCATGGTGTCCATGTTGGGCAGGGAGCTCTGCAGTCGTGGCTGTAGGGGAAGGGCTTGGATGACTGCCTGACCTCCTGTCACTTGTGTCCCTGCAGCTTGTCTGGAAGTAGAGGGGGATTGGGAAGCGGGAGGAAGGTTTGTACAGTGTCAATGCAGTCAAAATAAGCAAAATACCCCATGGAGAGGGGGATGCAAAATAATCTGAATATCATCAGGCCTGTTGCAAAACTCTGTTTTATGGCAACAAGGACAAGATAGGCTGCGGTGCTGGCTGGCGAACCAGTATGGATTTTAATCTCCAGAATACAGATTTAATCCAAAGGAATGTTACCTAACGTAATAAGTTTATTGGGAATTTTTTTAAAAAAATTAATTATTATTAAATAAACATACGTTTCATACAAACTTTAAAAATGTTCAAACATACTTACACTCAATCCCACAAATAGTTCCTTTCCCCATCACCATCCACCAACCCTTCACCCCACCTTTGTGTTTGACTTCCAATCTACTCAATTACAATTTCTTTCCACTTCTATTACTTTCTTTCACACACATTTACCCTAATTTCATACTTCTTTTTCTATTACACATTGTTTTCCATCTTATTTGATATTTCAGTATTTGAAACGGAACTTGTTTATTCTAATAGGAGTTCTGATTTTTCGATATGATTTTGCAAGTATCTTTTAAACACCTTCCAGTCCCTATCTTTTTTTTTATTTTTTTTTATTATAAATTTTTATTCATTTTCCATAAATAAAGAATAAAACAAAACAAAAACATAAATAAACACAAAAATGACTTCCCCATACCACCCCTTTTCTGCATTCTTGTTTCGAGATTTTCCAGCAACCCTTTTGTAATACACTTATTTCTATTTCTTAAATTTAACTTCCAAAATATATTTAAAACAACTGTAGTTCTTTATCTCTTATAACCCTGATCCTCTAATTTTCCAAATTACAACAATTCTTAAGGTAAACTTTAAACTTGTTCCAGTCTTCATCCACCGCCTCTCTCCCTCGGTCTCGTATTCTGCCAGTCATCTCTGCCAGTCCCATATAGTCAATCACCTTCGTCTGCCATTCTTCCAACGTGGGTAGATCTTGTGTCTTCCAATACTTTGCTAGAAGAATTCTTGCTGCTGTTGTGGCATACATAAAGAATGTCCTGTCCTTCTTTGGCACCATTTGGCCCACCATACCCAGGAGAAAGGCTTCTGGCTTTTTATTAAAGGTTCTCTTCAGAACTTTTTTAATTTCATTATAGATCATTTCCCAGAAAGCCTTAATCCTCGGGCAGGTCCACCAAAGGTGATAGAAGGTTCCCTCCGTTTCATTACACTTCCAACATTTGTTATTGGGCAAATGATAAATCTTTGCTAACTTGGCCGGAGTCATGTACCACCTGTAGATCATTTTCATAATGTTTTCTCTTAAAGCATTACATGCCGTAAATTTAACACCAGTGGTCCATAACTGCTCCCAGTCAGCAAACTCAATGTCATGCCCTATATCCTGTGCCCATTTAATCATACTAGATTTCATCATTTCATCTTGCGTGTTCCATTTCAACAGCAAATTGTACATTCTTGACAAATTTTTAGTATTGGGTTCTAACAGTTCTGTTTCTAATTTCGACTTCTCCAATTGGAAGCCTTTCTTTCTGTCCTGTTTGAATAGCTCATTTATCTGACAATAATGTAACCAATCTCTCACCTTAAACTTCAATTTCTCGAAACTCTGCAATTTTACTTTTTCGCCATCTTGTTCTATCATTTCAAAATATTTAGGCCAAATTGAATCCATATTCAATTTTTTCACCTCTTTTGCCTCCATTGGTGACAGCCACCTGGGGGTTCTACTTTCAAGCAAGTCTTTATACCTTATCCAGACATTATACAAAGCTTTCCTTACTATATGGTTCTTAAAGCCTTTATGCGCTTTTACCTTGTCATACCATATATATGCATGCCAACCATGTCTATTATCAAACCCTTCAAGATCCAAAATGTCTGTATTCTCAAGGAGCAGCCAGTCTTTCAGCCAGCAAAATGCTGCTGATTCATAGTAAAGTCTTAAGTCCGGCAGGGCAAACCCTCCTCTATCTTTTGCATCTGTTAATGTCTTAAATTTTATTCTTGGCTTTTTGCCCTGCCAAACAAATTTCGATATATCTTTCTGCCACCTTTTGAAACAGCCCATCTTGTCTATTATTTGCAGTGTCTGAAACAGGAATAACATTCTAGGCAATACATTCATTTTGATAACAGCAATTCTGCCTAACAAGGAAAGTTTCAGCCTTGACCATATGTCTAGATCTTTCTTAACTTCTGTCCAACATTTATCGTAATTGTCTTTAAATAAGTTCATATTTTTAGCTGTCAAGTTCACCCCCAAGTACTTCACTTTTTTTACTATCTCCAAACCTGTTTCCTTCTGGAATGTCTCTTTTTCCTCATTTGTTAAGTTTTTCTCCAGCACTTTAGTTTTTTGTTTATTCAATTTAAATCCTGCAACTTGACCAAATATCTCAATCAGTTCTAAAACTCTTTTTGTACTGGTGCTTGGCTGCTGTAAGGTCAAAACTAGGTCATCTGCAAATGCCCTCAGTTTGTACTCTTTCACTCCGAGCTGGATTCCTTTAACCAACTGGTCCTTTCTAATCATATTTAACAAGACCTCCAGGACCAGTATAAAAAGTAGGGGGGAGATAGGGCATCCCTGTCGTGTTCCTTTCTCTATAGCTATCTCTTCCGTTACCACATTATTCACAATTAGCTTTGCCTTCTGCTCAAAGTATATTGCCCCTATACCATTTTCAAAACCTTGACCTACCCCCATCCCTTGGAGATTCTTTTTCATAAAACTCCAGCAAATATTGTCAAAGGCTTTCTCCGCGTCCACAAAAATCAAAACCGCCTTTTTGTTGATATTTATTTCCAGCAATTCCACAATGTCTATTATGTTTCTCACATTGTCAGACATATGTCTTCCCGGGAGAAAGCCAGCTTGGTCCTTATGAATCTCACCTATCAGTACTTTCTTCAATCTTTTTGCTAAAATGTCTGCGAATATTTTGTAATCCACATTTAATAATGATATCGGGCGGTAGTTCTTTACCTGGTTCTTTTCAGTCTCAGTCTTTGGTATAAGCGAAATAAAAGCCTCTTTCCACGTTTCAGGTGCCTTTTTCCCCTCCAGTATTTCATTGCAAACTTCTTTCAATGGTTGCACTAAACATTCTTTCAAAGCTTTATAGTATCTGGCCGTCAGACCATCTGGTCCTGGAGACTTTCCCAATTGCGCTTTTTGAATGGCCTCCTCTATTTCTTGTTCTGTTATTTTCTCATTTAAAGTCAATTTACTTTGTTCTGAAATTTTAGGTAGTCCATGATTTTTAAGAAATTCATCTATTTCTTGTTCATTCACTGGCCCTCGTGTATATAGCTTCCTAAAAAAGCTTTGGAAACAATTACTTATCTCATTTGGCTTATGGATATTCTTTCCCTCTACCTCCAAGCAAGTGACTGTATTCAATTTTTGCCTCTTTTTCAATTGCCATGCAAGAAGCTTCCCACATTTGTCTGCTGACTCGAAGGTCCTTTGTCTCATTTGTTTAATTTTCCATTCTATCTCTTGATTTGTCAATTCCATATATTGCGTCTGGTAGTACTTTATTTCTCTCAAAATTTCTTGAGACTTTGGGTTAGCTCTCAATTTCTTTTCTCCTTCCTTCATTTTCTCTAAAATTTTTCCTTTCCTTTCATTTTGCTTTTTCCTCTTGATTGAGTTCTGTTGTATCAGGAAGCCTCGCATCACGGCTTTACTCGCGTCCCAAATTATTCTTTTTTCCACTTCTGTTCTGAGGTTTATCTCAAAGTAATCTTTCAATGTTTTTAGGGCCTTTTTGCAAAATTGTTCGTCTCTGAATAGGGAGTCATTCATTCTCCATCTAAAGGATCCAGTTGTTGTCATTTTCATTTCCATCTTTACTGCATTGTGGTCGGAGCAGGTTTTTGGGCAGATTTCTACTTTCTTTATCTTCGTAGCCATCACACTAGATACCCAGATTTGGTCGATTCTTGTCCATGTCATTTTAGATTCTGAGAAAAAGGTTCCCTCTCTCTCAAGAGGGTTCTTTGTCCTCCAGATGTCAATCAAGTCCATGTTTTCCGTCATCTCAAAGAAAGTTTTTGGTAATCTTCCTTCTTTAGAAATTATCTGTCTTTGTGCCTTGTCCATGTTTGTGGAGACCACTCCGTTCATGTCCCCCATCAATATTATTTTGCAGTCGAGGTAGTCCAGTAGAGTTTCATGCAACTTCTTAAAGAATTCGGCCTTCCCATCATTAGGTGCATATATTCCAATTATCAAATACTTTTCTCCCTGAATCTGTACTTCGATTGCCACGTATCTTCCTTCTTCATCCTTAAATTTCATTTTTGGGTCCAATTTTTCTTTTGCATAAATCACTACTCCTCTCTTTTTTACTTTATCGGAAGATATAAATTCTTGTCCTAATCTTTTGTTCACCAACAGTTTCCTGTGTGCTCTGGTTATATGAGTTTCTTGTAGGCATATCAGGTCCAATTGTTCCCTTTTCAAAATATGAAAAACTTGTTGTTTTTTCCTGGGATGGTTCAAACCGTTGCAGTTCCAACTAAGAAGTTGCAGCGACATTTTGTTTATTAGATATTTGACCCTCCGACTGCTCCAAGCTTTTCTTCCTCTTCAGTTGGCGGTTGTGGTAATCCAAATGATAGATTTGCAATGTCTGTTAGCCCTCCTCCTTCTGGTGTTGATTCTTGTCCTCCTCTTACTAGGCCCACCGTACCTTTCTGTAGATCCTCTAAATTCCTTTCCAAGAAGTTTTCTTTTTCCTGTACCGATCTTATTCTTCTTTTCTTCCCTTTGTAGTTAAAGGACAACCCCTGTGGAAATTCCCACCTGAAAGGTATAAAATTCTTCCTCAACAAATTGGCTAAGTCTCTGTAAAAAGTCCTCACTTCCAAGATATATTTAGGTATGTCCTTAAAGATTTGGACTTGAGTATTTCCAATTACCAAGGCTTTTTGATAGTGAAGGTCCAATATCTTGTCTCTTTCCTCTTTGGTTCTAAAGGTGATCAGGCAATCCCTTGGCTTCACACTTTGCTTCCTACCAATTCTGAAAGCAGTTGTTATCTCTAGTTCATCCTCCTCGAGATCTCCTTGCCAATTTTCTAAAATCGCCTCTGTGAGAAATTCCTTCAGGTTGTCCTTTTCATTCTCTGGAACCTGTCTTAATTTCAAATTCCGTTCTTTCCGTTGTAGCTCCAGTAAGGAGAGGGCCGCTTCATGCTCATTCACCTTTTTCTCTATCGGTGCAAATTTTCCCTGTGTCTCCTCGGCAATGGATCTTGCACTCTCTGCAATTTTCTTAGTTTCTGTAGATTCCTGAATCAGTCTATTTATAGATTCTGTGTTAGTTGCCACTGACGTGGTGTTCAAGTCCAGTCTTGCTGTGAGTTCTGTCAATTTCTTTGAATTTTCTGTAGATTGCTTTGTTAAGGCCTCTAGGGATTGATTTATTTTAAGCAGTGCCTGTGTCATAGATTCCATTGATGCTGTTGTCACACTTTCCGGCGCAGGCACTGTACTGCCAGAGATTGAGCCTCTTTTCTTTTGTGTCACTTTGGCCTTAGATCTAGTTCTTATCTCCTCTGCCATGCCACTCATATCCCAAGGCCGTTCTCACAGGAAAAGCTTCTAATGGAAAATTCCACTGTCAGCCAGTTACTTCACAGTTTTTCCCTCTTGGTCCTCCAGAGGGAGCAATTAATAATGTCCAGATTAAAGGAGACAAAGAAACAGAAAGCCGGATGTGAAGAATCAAAAGTCCGCCATTAAAGTTCTTTAAAACTTTTTCTCCAGGTACAATCAAAATATCAAAATATCTGTAACAAAGTCCCATTAAGTCTTAAAATTCGTTCACCATTTAAGGTATAATCTATTTCCACTTCATACCTATTTTAAAGGACAATTTTCCCGGTGTTAATTCCTGGCAGATCGTCACCAAGGGATCAGGGCAGTAGAAAGCTTTATTTCCTTTAAGTTAAAAGTATCTTCACCAAATTGTCTTTTTTCCCCCCCTTCTCCTCCGATCAGGGGGAAGGAGATACTTTTGACAGCTCAGGGTTAACAGTTCGCAACTAAGTTTCTTGTAACTGCAGCGAGGTCTTTCGTTGCTTTAAATTTCTGCAGTCCGGGGGGGGCAGACTTCCTTATTTTATTCCCTCCCGTTTTCAGCCAAATTTTCAAGTTTAAAAGGTCCCGATTCTTTTTCTGCTCTTACTCACGGGAATTCAGTCCAGATTTTCCTTTCAGGAAGAAATCGGCGCTCTCCGCTTATGGCGACGCGGCTTCACTCCGCAGGCTGGGTAACGACTCTCAGCACCGCGCTCACTCCCGATGCCGCTCCGGAGCCTTTAAAAAGGCTCTTTCACAGTACCGGGGGGCGCAAAGGTGCCCACCAAATCTCCTTGCTCTCAGGCTTCCGCGCCTGAGATTTTAGGGGTCCCCCGCTCGCCGTAGCGGGTAAGACCCGAACTTGCGGAGCAGTCCTTCTCCGGAGCTCGGAGAGAGGACCGCCATTAAGCGCTGGCACCGACCGGAAGTCCTTCCAGTCCCTATCTATCTTTTCTTTTGAAATCCTTCCAATTTCTTCCATTGTTTTGGATATATTGTAATACTCCAATAATTTGGCAAGCCACTCTGTTTTTGTCAGTATTATACCACTTTTCCAGTTTTTCGCAATCAATAGCCTTGCTGCTACTGTTGCGAATAAATATAAGGTCTTATCTTGTTCCTTTAGGCTTCCTGGTACTATTCCCAATAGAAAACCTTCTGGTGTTTTCCTAAATGAGTATCTAAACATTTTTTTCATTTCATTATATATTATTTCCCAAAATTGTTTGATGTTTAAACAATTCCACCATATATGTATCATAGTACCTTTTCCCGTGTTGCATCGCCAGCAGATATCGCTACAGTTTTTATTCATTTTTGCTATTCTTTCAGGTGTTAAATACCATCTATGTTGCATTTTAAGGTAATTTTCTTTCAGTATATAACACATGGTGAATTTCATATCTTCTTTCCACAATTTTTCCCATTGTTCAAACATAATATTTTTCCCAATGTCTTGTGCCCATTTAATCATTGATGCTTTAACCAATTCATCCTTTGTTTCCCACTCTAAAATCAGATTATACAATTTAGATATTTTTTTATTTTTCTTGTATTAAATATTTATCGAATTTTGATATTTCTTTTTCAAATCCTAACTTTTTGTCTTTTGCTAATCTATACTTAATTTGAATATATTGGAACCAATCACTAATATGAGCTTTAATTTCTGTGTAGTCCTTTAATTCCAATTCCCCGTTTTCTTCCTTTAATACAGTTTTATAGGCAGCCCAATTTTCTTTCATATTTAATTTTTTCTCTGCGACAATTTCTGCTGGCGATGCCCACCAGGGAGTTTTCGGTTCTAAGAGTCTTTTATATTTCTCCCATATTTTATATATAGATTTTCTGATTATATGCCCTAGGAAGCCTTTATGTACTCTCACTTTTTCATCTATTAAATAGGCATGTCATCCAAATCTCATCTCTATTCCCTCTAAATCCAATACATCCGAGTCACCTAATTTGATCCATTCCTTTAGCCAGGTCAGACCCACCGCATCGTGATATAACTCCATATCTGGGAGACCAAATTGGGAATTTTTTATTACATCAGCTTCTTCATGTGGATGCGACATATGTAGATGTTCTTAACTTTGCTGTCTTTGACTACAATAAAGATTGATTGATTGATTGATTGATCTATTGGGAGGGTTGCAAAATAATCAGCCACTGAAAAAGAAAAACAACAAAACAAATATTCCTCAAATGTCTGATGCTTTCCATGAAATTAGTTGACCTTATCTATAAAACCGATGTTGTTAATCAAAAGGATTAAAATTGCAAAACTGAAGTAGTTAATCAAAAGAGTGATTCTGGGAGGAAAATGACATTATTGTTGGCATTAGGGTACAAAAGATTTGAGCATTTCATCCTCATAGATCTAATATCACTTAAGAAATATTTCATTTTCTACATACTTCATTGTAAATAATTAACCTGACCTAGATGTTGTCATTGATGAATAACGGATTCAG
The DNA here is from genome assembly GCF_964188305.1 of Podarcis bocagei. Lineage (NCBI taxonomy): Eukaryota > Metazoa > Chordata > Lepidosauria > Squamata > Lacertidae > Podarcis > Podarcis bocagei. The sequence continues at coordinate 56,453,989 of NC_138139.1, read as the reverse complement.
TGTTTTATGTTATAACACCTCAAAAACAAGGAACTTGTGCTTACATTCATTCTAATTCCTCTGATATAAAAACTAAAAAATCTATTTTTACCTCATGGGTTCCACTTCAGGCAGTTATGTGGGATGAATCCTAACCATTTGCTATAACTCTCCCATTATTGTGAGGTTGATTTCTTCCTTAGATTGCTTATTGTGTATTAGCTCCAGTGAGGAGGACTGAGTTGCAGCTCCAAACCTTCTTCCGGACGGTGCCCAATGAGAAATATCAATATGCAGGGATTGTCAAGCTACTTCTTCATTTCCAATGGACGTGGGTCGGACTTGTTGCTTCAGATGATGAAAATGGAGAAAAATTTATACAAATCTTAGTGCCAATGCTTTCCCAGCATGGAGTCTGCACAGCCTTCAAAGAAAAAATACCAGCCATATCTCAAGGGATGAATAATTTCGTGTCACTGGATCCCATTCGGGCTAAGTCCTCTTTCCTGATGGACTCAGAAGTCAATATATTAGTTCTATGTGCAGAATCTCAGACCACTGCAGTTGTGAAATTGATGATTTATTTTTTTTCATTATCTGAAGATATTGCAGAGAATTCTAAAGGCAGAGTGTGGATTTTGACAGCCCAATGGGCCTTCACATCAGATATAATTCAAAGGTATTACAATATTCAAGTCTTTGATGGTTCGCTATCTTTAGCAATTCACACAGAAAAAGTCCAGGGATTTAAAGAATTCCTTCAGACACTAAATCCTAACTCTCCAAATGGAGATGGGTTCCTCCAGATTTTTTGGGAACAGGCATTCAACTGCTTATTTTCTGTTTCCAATGAGCCCAATGAAAGCAGAGACACATGCACTGGCAAAGAGAGTCTGGAGAGCCTTCCTGGGCACATTTTTGAAATGACCATGACTGGACAAAGTTACAGCACCTATAATGCGGTTTATGCCATTGCATATACTTTGCACAAGGTTCTCTCATCCAGACCAAAACCCAGAAGGATGGCAGGCAGAGGTGGACTCCATCCTCCCAAACTGCAACCTTGGCAGGTAAGATTTCATATTCGGAATAAATCTTTGCTTGGGGCTAATCTGATGGGTGAAGACACACAGTCCATACAATGAATACACATGGAAGAAAAACACCTCTTACAGCATTTACCTTTCCCACACAAAACAAATGTTCTTTTCGGTGCTTCCCTGTTTTCCCTTGCCTTCAAGTTGGAGCCAGAATCAATATATTCCCTTTACTTCCCCTTCAAGTTGCAGAGTTGGAAGGATCTCCTCCTACTCTTCCTCACACAGAAATGCCACCTCTTTGTAGAACTGAACAATGTTGTGGAAGGAGCTGCATGTTCTGCTGTCAGTGTGTTTGTGATGCTGATATGTCAGGAATGGTGAAGAAGGAGGCATGTTAAACTGGGACTCATGATGTGTTAATATCAGAAAGATGGTATGTTTTTATCCAGGAAGAACCTCCCCAGAACATTCCTTCGGCAGCATCTCATCCCCTTCCCCTTGCCCTCCCAGAAGGTCTTCCTTTCTTACCAGGCTCTCAGAAGGTCCAGGGAGGGCCCTGGGTGTGCAGCCCTCCCCCTTGCTTGCTGGGCTCTGGGAAGGAGGCATGAAGGTGCTTCCCTCCCAAGGCCAGGTGAAGGAGACATACGCCACTGGGTGCATCTCAGAGACCAGCAAAGACGGTGCCCCCTTGCTTCCCAGGCTGTGGGGAGGTCATGATAGGGCTCTGGGAGCATTCCAGGGTCCTCCTACAACCTTCCCAGAGCCTAGGAAGCCCCCCTCTGCCTTGTGGAGGGCAATTCCAGGGGCTCCTGACACAATTTTGCCTTTGCACATGGACCCCAGAGCTGAACCCTCAAATGCTTAAATGTCAGGCCAACTGTACTTCCTCGAAATCCATATGTGCTCCAAAGGTGGACCACACCATTGTTGGCTCCTTTCCATTGTGTGACATGTATTGATTGATACTATTTCCTTTGCCTTGTTTTATTCTGTCTAGCTTCTGTCTTTCCTGAAGAGTATTTCCTTTAACAACAGTGCTGGGGACTTTGTGTCTTTTGATGAGAATGGGGAATTGGCAGCTGGATTTGACGTTCTGAACTGGGTTACTTTCCCCAACCAAACCTTCCTGCGAGTGAAAGTAGGAAAGACAGAACCAAAGGAATCACAAGACTATGTGGACTTCAGCATGGATGAAGAAGCCATCACATGGCACAAAGCATTCAATCAGGTGGGAGTGGACTCTTGGTTTTTAAAAAACGGGAACATTTTTATTAATATTCAGAATACAAATACAAGAATAAGGTCTGGTGTTAATAACATTCTTAACTCCAGTTATTGCATGAAGGGGTTTCTACCATAGAGTGTCTCCTGCCAGGCTTAGCTAGGCCTTATTGATGGCAGAGTAAAGGGTCCAGTCAAATGCCATGACAAATATCAGAGTGCATGGAAATGCCATTTCCCTGCCCACTACAGCACTACCTATTTATCGACTTGCAATCCTTTGCTTTCCAACTGCTAGGTTGGAAGGGTCTGGGACAGAGCAAGGGGAGCTCACCCCTTCACATGGATCCAAACCACCAACCTTCTGATCAACAAGCCCAAGAGGCTCAGGGGTTTAGCCCACAACACCACCTGAGTTCCTACTGTAGGAGTAAATCCTATGGAACCAAGCAAGACTTATTTCTCAGAAGACAAGGGGAGGATAAGTTATCCACTTGTGTTGAAAGAAGAGTACTTGTCTTGTAGTGTTTCTATGAACCTAATGTATATGTTTCCTATTTTGCCTTCTCTTTTTTTAAAAAAAGAAAATGCTTTATTGTACTTAAAATAATAATAATAATAATACAAATCAAAGTTCTCCATAACAAATAAACAACAAAAAATCAGTATCTATTACATTTTATCACAGTCTTCTTTTAGTTCAACTAATTTTAAAAATGTATTTATCTAGCACACTATCTTTTTTTTTAAATAATTACTTATCCAAGATATTGTGCTTTCTTAAACTTATTCGGTGAGTAACAGAAGCTATTTAAAGGCTGCCACAGACTTCATGTTATTACAATCTTTTATGAAACTATTGGAAAAAACCATTTATTGAAAAACACTTGGTCTGCATGGTCTCTTCTTTTCCCTGATAGCTTAGCCAATTCTGTGTATTCCGTTAATTTTTGTTACCCCTCTGATTTTGATGGTACTTTTATTCCTTTCAGGTTTGAGGCTATTAAAATTCTCGTGGCCACTGTTGAAAATAAAAATAGTTCCATTACACTTTTTGGAACACCAGGACCTAATATTCTGAGGAGGAAGGCCTCTGGCTTTTTGATAAACACAACCTTCAGCATTTTTTTGAGTTCCATATATATTTCGTCCCAGAATTCCCAAATTTTCCTGCATGTCCACCACATATGCAGCATCGATCTCACTGCTGCTCCACATCTCCAACATTCGTTTGATACGTTTTTATACATTTTTGATAGTTTTAAAGGAGTGATGTACCAATGATACTACATTTTCTAAAAGTTGTCTCTCAGTGTGTAGCAAGCAGGGAATTTCATATTGGTTTTCCAGAGGTTTCCCCAGTCTTCATTAAGATATTATTGCCAAACTCCTGTGCCCATTTTATCATAGCAGATTTTACCTCCTCCTCCTTGATTTCCCAGTCAAGGAGGACTCAGTACATTTTGGAAAGTGTTTTAGCTTTTGAAATGATCTGATCATCCTCTAATCTAGATGCTTCTATTGTGAATCGATTTCTTTTATCTACTTTAAATGTCTCATACAATTGATGGTATTGGAGCCAACTGGAGCCTTATGTATATGCTTCCTATTTTGCCTTCTCTGCCAACTTCAGAATTGGTTGTCTTTCCCTGTCCTCTTTCCAGCCCTTTCATCTTATACAGATGAAAATATTCAATACAGGTGAAAATATTCAATTTCCCTTCTGCTTCACTCCCAATATTTATATTACAATTTATTCACACATAAACCACTTTTCTGGAATAACATGACTCGTCTCTTTGTGATCTCGTCTCTTTGGTTCAAACTGTGTTCTTTACCATGCAAAAGGGAGCTTCTTCTTCTCCTCTCTTTCTGTCTAGGTGATGCCCCTTGGTTTGTGCAATGATCGGTGCCAGCCAGGCTACAGCCGGAAAAAGAAGGAGGGGCGGCCATTTTGTTGCTATGACTGTGCTTCATGTCCAGATGGGATGATTTCAAATCAAACGGGTAGGAGACATCATCTGCTCTATGATAAAATACTTCCTAGTCTATTTCAACAGTTTCCCTGTATTAGCAGTTCAGTGCTCCTAAACAGAACAGCAGTTGCACTCAGATCTGGAAGAAAGAAGACGGACACAGAGAGTTGGGCAAACTAAAGCCACATCTTTAACCTTTCCAAAGTAGATCTGTTAAAATAGCTATGGCAGCGGCGTAGCGTGAGTTGTCAGCACCCGGGGCAAGGCAAGTAATTTGCGCCCCCTAACCCGGGGCAAGGCAAGTAATTTGCGCCCCCCCAACCCCTAACCTGCTGATCTGAGGTGAGTTGCCGCTGGCGCTGCCGCCCAAACCACGCCGCTTGCCCGGAGGAGGAGGGGGGCAGAGAGGCGAGGAAAATGCAACATGGCCCAGCAGCAGCAGCAGCAGCAGCAGCGGAGGCAGGGCTGTGAGAAGGGGCTGCCTGGCGCGTCCTCCGCGGCCCTGACGCACGGGGCTGAGAGCCGCTGCCTGCCGGGCGCCTTCAGCCCGGGCGCGCGCACAGCTCGCCGGCTCCACGAGACATGGGGCTCTGCTACAGCCTGCGCCGGAGGCTCTTCGGGGACTCCGGAGGCAGCGAGCGCGCCCCCCCTGATGTTGCGCCCGGTGCGGCTGGCCCCCCTGGCACCCCCCACGCTACGCCACTGAGCTATGGATCATGTCCAGGGTTCTCTGCCTGCTCCCCACCTGCCACAGCTTGCAGAGTCAGTGAAGACTTGCCTAACCCTCCATCCCCATATTTTGGCTTTTTCAATGGCCCCATATTGTTGTTGTTTAGTCGTTTAGTCGTGTCCGACTCTTCGTGACCCCATGGACCAGAGCACGCCAGGCACTTCTGTCCTCCACTGCCTCCCGCAGTTTGATCAAACTCATGCTAGTAGCTTCAAGAACACCATCCAACCATCTCATTCTCTGTCGTCCCCTTCTCCTTGTGCCCTCCATCTTTCCCAACATCAGGGTCTTTTCCAGGGAGTCTTCTCTTCTCATGAGGTGGCCAAAGTATTGGAGCCTCAGCTTCACGATCTGTCCTTCCAGTGAGCACTCAGGGCTGATTTCCTTCAGAATGGAGAGGTTTGATCTTCTTGCAGTCGATGGGACTCTCAAGAGTCTCCTCCAGCACCATAATTCAAAAGCATCAATTCTTCAGCGATCAGCCTTCTTTATGGTCCAGCTCTCACTTCCATACATCACTACTGGGAAAACCATGGCTTTTACTATACGGACCTTTGTTGGCAAGGTGATGTCTCTGCTTTTTAAGATGTTGTCTAGGTTTGCCATTGCCTTTCTCCCAAGGAGCAGGCGTCTTTTAATTTCATGGCTGCTGTCACCATCTGTAGTGATCATGGAGCCCAAGAAAGTAAAATCTCTCACTGCCTCCATTTCTTCCCCTTCTATTTGCCAGGAGGTGATGGGCCCAGTGGCCATGATCTTTGTTTTTTTGATGTTGAGCTTCAGACCATATTTTGCGCTCTCCTCTTTCACCCTCATTAAAAGGTTCTTTAATTCCTCTTCACTTTCTGCCATCAATGTTGTGTCATCTGCATATCTGAGGTTGTTGATATTTCTTCCGGCAATCTTAATTCCGGCTTGGGATTCATCCAGCCCAGCCTTTCGCATGATGAATTCTGCATATAAGTTAAATAAGCAGGGAGACAATATACAGCCTTGCCGTACTCCTTTCCCAATTTGGAACCAATCCAAATTCCATATCCAGTTCTAACTGTAGCTTCTTGTCCCACATAGAGATTTCTCACGAGACAGATGAGGTGATCAGGCACTCCCATTTCTTTAAGAACTTGTCATAGTTTACTGTGGTCAACACAGTCAAAGGCTTTTGCATAGTCAATGAAGCAGAAGTAGATGTCTTTCTGGAACTCTCTAGCTTTCTCCATAATCCAGCGCATGTTTGCAATTTGGTCTCTGGTTCCTCTGCCTCTTCTAAATCCAGCTTGCACTTCTGGGAGTTCTCGGTCCACATACTGCTTGAGCCTTCCTTGTAGAATTTTAAGCATAACCTTGCTAGCGTGTGAAATGAGTGCAATTGTGCGGTAGTTGGAGCATTCTTTGGCACTGCCTTTCTTTGGGATTGGGATGTAGACTGATCTTCTCCAATCCTCTGGCCACTGCTGAGTTTTCCAAACTTGCTGGCATATTGAGTGTAGCACCTTAACAGCATCATCTTTTAAAATTTTAAACAGTTCAGCTGGAATACCATCACTTCCACTGGCCTTGTTATTTGCAGTGCTTTCTAAGGCCCATTTGACTTCACTCTCCAGGATGTCTGGCTCAAGGTCAGCAACCACACTCCCTGGGGTATACGAGACATCCATTTCTTTCTGGTATAGTTCCTCTGTGTATTCTTGCCACCTCTTCTTGATGTCTTCTGCTTCAGTTAGGTCTTTACCACTTTTGTCCTTTATTATGGTAATCTTTGTACGAAATGTTCCTTTCATATTTCCGATTTTCTTGAACAGATCTCTGGTTCTTCCCATTCTGTTGCTTTCCTCTATTTCTTTGCATTGCTCGTTTAAGAAGGCCTTCTTGTCTCTCCTTGCTATTCTTTGGAAATCTGCATTCAATTTCCTGTATCTTTCACTATCTCCCTCGCATTTTGCTTGCCTTCTCTACCCCGCTATTTGTAAGGCCTCGTTGGACAGCCATTTTGCTTTCTTGCATTTCTCTTTCATTGGGATGGTTTTAGTTGCTGCCTCCTGTATAATGTTGCGAGCCTCCACCCATAGTTCTTCAGGCACTCTGTCCAGCAAATCTAAATCCTTAAACCTGTTCCTCACTTCCACTGTGTATTCATAAGGGATTTGGTTTAGATTGTATCTTACCTGTCCAGTGGTTTTTCCTACTTTCTTCAGTTTAAGCTTGAATTTTGCTATAAGGAGCTGATGATCTGAGCCACAGTCAGCTCCAGGTCTTGTTTTTGCTGATTGTATAGAGCTTCTCCATCTTTGGCTGCAGAGAATATAATCAATCTGATTTCGATGTTGCCCATCTGGGGATGTCCATGTGTAGAGTCGTCTCTTGTGTTGTTGGAAAAGCGTGTTTGTGATGACCAGCTTGTTCTCTTGACAGAACTCTATTAGCCTTTGCCCTGCTTCGTTTTGATCTCCAAGGCCAAACTTGCCAGTTGTTCCTTTTATCTCTTGATTCCCTACTTTAGCATTCCAATCCCCTATAATGAGCAGGACATCCTTCTTTGGTGTCACTTCTATAAGGTCTTGTAAGTCTTCATAGAATTGGTCAATTTCAGTTTCTTCAGCACCAGTAGTTGGTGCATAAACTTGGATTACTGTGATGTTAAAAGGTCTGCCTTGGATTCGTATCGAGATCATTCTATCATTTTTGAGACTGCATCCCAGTACAGCTTTCGCCACTCTTTTGTTGACTATGAGGGCCACTCCATTTCTCTTACGGGTTTCTTGCCCACAGTAGTAGATATGATAGTCATCTGAACTGAATTCGCCTATTCCCGTCCATTTTAGCTCACTGATGCCCAGGATGTCAATATTTATTCTTGCCATCTCATTTTTGACCACATCCAACTTACCCAGGTTCATGGTTCTTACATTCCAGGTTCCTATGCAATATTTTTCTTTACAGCATTGGACTTTCCTTTCGCTTCCATGCATATCCACAACTGAGCGTCCTTTCAGCTTTGGCCCAGCCGCTTCATCAGCTCTGGATCTACTTGTACTTGTCCTCCGCTCTTCCCCAGTAGCATGTTGGACACCTTCCGACCTGAGGGGCTCATCTTCCAGCGTCATAACTTTTATATGCCTGTTGTCTTTGTCCATGGAGTTTTCTTGGCAGGGATACTGGAGTGGCTTGCCGGTTCCTACTCCAGGTGGATCATGTTTGGTCAAAACTCTCCACTATGACCTGTTCATCTTGGGTGCCCTGCTCGGCGTAGTTCATAGCTTCTCTGAGTTCTTCAAGCCCCTTCGCCACGGCAAGGCAGTGATCCATGAAGGGGGGCCCCATATTAACAGTTGTCAATACTTTGCTTCCTAAATTCCTGGTGACTTGATTGATACCACCTATATGGTTTATGAAGAAATAATACCCAATGCATTTTATTGATTTCTACTTGTCTCTGATACTTGTTTCCAACTAATTCGTGGCTCAAAATTGTGTTTTGGAGCCGAAGCAATATTTCTTTCAAAGGAAATTTGAACTGCCATTGGAGATGGAGGAATCCATTTCATTACAAAGAATGAAACATGCCTGAAGAAAAAGGTTGCCTTGTTTGTGCAAACTCATATATCATTCATTTGATTTTTTTAGATCTGGATTATTGTTTCAAATGTGAAGAAGGTCAATTTCCAAACCACAACAGAGATCAATGCATTCCCAAGAGACAAAATTTCCTTTCCAACACAGAGCCTTTGGGATTGACATTAGCTGCCTTAGCTCTGCTCTTTGCTCTGATCACAGCCTTGGTCCTTGGCGTCTTCTCTAAGAACGGGGACACTCCCATTGTCAAAGCCAACAACCGGGACCTCACCTACACTCTGCTCCTTGCCCTCTTGCTCTGCTTCCTCTGCTCCTTGCTCTTCATTGGCCAGCCTCACCCAGTGAGCTGCTCTTTACGACAAACGGCCTTTGGCATCATCTTCTCCATTGCGGTGTCTTGTGTCTTGGCCAAAACCATCACGGTGGTTCTGGCCTTCATGGCCACCAAACCAGGATCCAGGGTGAGGAAATGGGTGGGGAAATCTCTGGCCAACTCTGTTCTTCTTGCTTGCAGCTCACTTCAAGCCAGTATTTGTGCTGTTTGGCTCTGTACAGCTCCTCCCTTCCCAGATGTGGACATGAACTCTCTGGCAGAGGAAATCATCCTGGAATGCAACGAAGGCTCTGTCCCCATGTTTTATTGTGTCCTGGGGTACCTGGGATTCCTGGCCAGTGTCAGCTTCACCATGGCTTTCCTGGCCAGGAAGTTGCCAGACAGTTTCAACGAAGCCAAGTTCATCACTTTCAGCATGTTGGTGTTCTGCAGTGTTTGGCTGTCCTTTGTTCCCTCTTATCTGAGCAGCAAAGGGAAGCAGATGGTGGCTGTGGAGATCTTCTGCATCCTGGCCTCCAGTGCAGGGTTGCTTGCTTGCATCTTCTTCCCCAAATTGTATATAATCCTTCTGAGGCCCGACTTGAACAGCAAAGACCACTTGATTCTGAGGAGCAAATAGGAGTCAACTTGTGTTGATGCCTTTAATTGTTGCATTATTAGTAAATGCAGACATTTGTTGGAATAGAACTGGTGAAGGAAATCCCTTGTGTGTCCCAATTCTTATCTTTTTCATACTCAGTGTTTTCACCCCTCTCTTGTCTTTATCTATTTATTTACAACATTTTTCACAATCATTGCTCAAAGTGGTTCACACAAAAATCCACATCTAAAGACAGTAATACATAAGAACATAGGGAGAACCTGTCCTTAATTCATTTAGTCCAGCATCCTGTTCTCACAAGGGGCAACCAGATTATCATTAATATCATTATTTATTCATTTTTAATACCACCCCTCTATTATTATTATTATTATTATTATTATTATTATTATTATTATTAACATCATCATCATCATTATTATTCCCCACCCATTTGACTGGGTTGCTCCAGCCACTCTTGGTGGCTTCCAACATATATAAAAACCTTACACACTAAAGGGCTTCCCGATACAGGGCTGCCTTCAGATGTCTTCTAAAGGTTATATCGTTATAAATCTCCTTGACATCTGACGGGAGGGCATTCCACAGGGCAGGCTGCGCTACTGAGAAGGCCCTCTGCCTTGTTCTCTGTAACCTCACTTCTCGCAGTGAGAGCACCACCAGAAGAACATCAGCGCTGGACCTCAGTGTCCAGGCTGAACAATGGGGGCTCCTTCAGGTATACGTCCATAGATCTCAGGGTTCTTCACCACATTCCCAAAATGTAAGCTTATCCAAGCATAAGCTCAGCTTCATTTAGAAAAACATAGCTTCTTGCTTTAAACTCAATTCTATGTCTCTCCGTTTTTGTGAGAACTGATAATGTTGCTTGTTTTGTGAGAACTGATAATGTTGCTTTTTCATTCAAGGCTGCAGTTTCATTCAAGGCTGCAGTTACTAATAACAACCTCAGACAAAGCTTGCAGGGCAGCAGCTGAAGGAGGAGCAAAAGGGGTTTTTTTTGTGTGTGTTTCTTTGTGGCTGATTAGCTGTTCTCCCTGTGCAAAGGTCAGAGGGGCCAGGGTTTCTGTTGAGTCAGGTGATTAGCTGTGGGAGGAGCTTATCAGAGGTAGCAGGGCAGCGGCATGCACAGTTTGATCCATCTTTTAGATTTAGGGGAGGTAGTCTCAAACGTTTGTTGGGGGAGACCTAGGTTTTTTGGGGGGGTTTATTTGTCCTGTCTTCACTCTTTTTAAGATGGAGGACCACTGTAGCCACCCCCAACGACACGTTCTCAAGATGGAGGGGGAGGAAACAGCTGCAGTGACCTGCGGTTCCTGCGCAATGTTTGCCATCTTGCCAAAGGTTGCAGGCAGCTTTACCTGCAGCAATTGCATGTTGATTGCCCTCTTAAAAGACAAAGTCCAGCAACTGGAGTAACGTGTAGCTACGCTCCAAAGAATTAGAGAGCTGGAGCTCTTCTTGGAAGCAACAGAGCACACCGTCTCCACCAAGGAGGAGACAGGGGACTCCCCTGAGAAGGAGGCTAGTTCACCAACACAGGTGCCAGATATATGGAGAAACGTGACTCAAAGAAGTAGGAGGCCCAGGGTTCGCTCTGATTGTTTAGAAATACACAATCGCTTTGAAGTCCTCTCCCCTAGCATGGAAGACGAAGAACAGACTCCATTTGAGGATCTCTCCCTCATTACAGTCAATCAGGTATATGAAGACGAGCAGCAAAGTCAGTCCTCAGGGAATGTGCAGGTGACCTTGGAACGGACAGCTCACGGAAGAACCCCAACCAAACCTAAGAGGAGGCGTGTAGTGGTGATAGGGGATTCCCTACTGAGGGGAACAGAAGCAGTGATCTGTGGGCCTGACAAGATGTCTCGGGAGGTGTGCTGTCTCCCCAGGGCTAAGATCCAAGATGTAACTGAACGACTGCAAGGAATCATAAAACCCACTGACAAATACCCCTTCCTCTTGGTTCATGTGGGAGCCAATGACACTGCAAGCAATAGCCTCCAGAAGATCAAAAGAGACTACGAGGCTCTGGGCAGGAAATTGAAGCAATTAAATGCACAAATTGTCATCTCATCTGTCCTCCCAGTTGAACGACGTGGCCCAGGGAGAGAGGGAAAAATAGTGGATTCTTAGATCACGGACTGCAGTTTCTTGAAGATGGACATCTGGCAAGCGATGGGCTGCACCTCACAACGGTTGGGAGGAATGTTTTTGCCAAAAATCTCAGAAACCTCATCAGGAGGGCTTTAAACTGACTAATGTGGGGGAGGGAGACAGTGCTCCTGAAGGTAGGAGTCTATCAATTGATGAAGATGATCATCCAAATGTCATAGACCAAATGGAGCAAACAGCACGCAGACCTAGTGGTGGGAGGAAAAAATCATTAAATAAGAGACACGGGGGAATGATTAATGGACTTCAATGTCTGTACACTAATGCGCAAAGTATGGGAAATAAACAAGATGAGCTTGAGCTCTTGGTACAGCAAACTAAATATGACATAATAGGCATCACTGAAACCTGGTGGGATAAGTCCCACGATTGGAATGTAATAATGGAGGGATACAATCTATTTCAGAGAAACAGACCAGACAAGAAAGGAGGAGGAGTGGCGTTATATGTCAGGGATGTGTATACCTGTGAAGAGATCCAAGATTTAGAACCTCAAAGCCAAAGTGAGAGCATTTGGGTCAAAATTAAGGGAGAGAAGAATAACAGAGACCTCATTGTGGGAGTTTACTATAGATCCCCAAGCCAAACGGAGGACATAGATGATGCCTTCCTGGAACAGATGGCCAAGCATGCAAAAGGAAGGGAGATAGTAGTAATGGGGGACTTCAATTACCAGAACATTTGTTGGATGTCAAACTCAGCCAAGAGCGTAAGGTCAAACAGATTCCTCACTGGCCTTGCAGACAACTTCATTGTCCAGAAAGTGGGAGAAGCAACAAGAGGAACAGCCATTTTAGATCTGGTCCTAACCAATGTTGATGACCTGGTTAGTGGGGTAGAAGTGGAAGGATCATTAGGCGTGAGTGATCATGCTCTTCTGAAGTTTACTATACAGCGGAAAGGAGCAGCCAAGCATACTAGGACTCAATTTCTTGACTTTAAGAAAGCTGACTTCATAAAACTTAGGGAAGTGCTGGGTGAGATCCCATGGACAGTAATACTAAAAGGAGAGGGAGTTCATGATGGCTGGGAGTTTGTTAAGAGGGAGATAGTAAAAGCACAACTTCAGGCAATACCAATGAGACGGAAACATGGAAGGTGCCTAAAGAAGCCAGGGTGGCTATCTAAAGAACTTTTAACTGAGTTAAGATTAAAAAAGGATGTGTACAAAAAATGGAAAAGGGGGGAAACCACCAAAGAGGAATTCAAACAAATAGCCAGCACGTGTAGACACAAAGTCAGAAAAGCTAAAGCACAGAATGAACTCAGGCTTGCTAGAGAGGTTAAAAGCAACAAAAAAGGCTTTTATGGGTATGTTCGTAGCAAAAGGAAGAACAAAGAAACAGTGGGGTCACTCAGAGGAGAAGATGGTGAAATGCAAACAGGGGACACAGAAAGGGCTGAACTTCTCAATGCCTTCTTTGCCTCAGTCTTCTCCGATAAAGAAAACAATGCCCGACCTGAAGAATTTGGAGCAAATGATTCAGCAAAGGAAACACAGCCCAGAATAACTAAGGAGATAGTACAAGAATACTTGGCCAGTTTAGATGTATTCAAGTCTCCTGAGCCAGATGAACTGCATCCAAGAGTATTAAAAGAACTGGCAGATGTGATCTCAGAACCACTGGCAGTCATCTTTGAGAATTCCTGGAGAACAGGCGAAGTCCCGGCAGACTGGAGGAGGGCAAATGTTGTCCCTATTTTCAAAAAGGGGAAAAGAGAGGACCCAAATAATTACCGCCCAGTCAGTCTGACATCAATACCAGGGAAGATTCTGGAGCAGATCATTAAGCAAACAGTCTGTGCGCACCTAGAAAGGAATGCTGTGATCACCAATAGTCAGCATGGATTTCTGAAAAATAAGTCATGTCAGACTAACCTGATCTCGTTTTTTGACAGAATTACAAGCCTGGTAGATGAAGGGAACGCAGTGGATGTAGCCTACCTTGATATCAGCAAGGCATTTGACAAGGTGCCCCATGATATTCTTGTAAAGAAGCTGGTAAAATGCGGTCTTGACTATGCTACCACTCAGTGGATTTGTAACTGGCTGACTGACCGATCCCAAAGAGTGCTCATCAATGGTTCCTCTTCATCCTGGAGAAGAGTGACTAGTGGGGTGCCACAGGGTTCTGTCTTGGGCCCGGTCTTATTCAACATCTTTATCAACGACTTGGATGATGGTCTCAAGGACATCCTGATCAAATTTGCAGATGACACCAAACTGGGAGGGGTGGCTAACACCCCAGAGGACAGGATCACACTTCAAGACGACCTTGACAGATTGGAGAACTGGGCAAAAACAAACAAGATGAACTTTAACAGGGAGAAATGTAAAGTATTGCACTTGGGCAAAAAAAATGAGAGGCACAAATACAAGATGGGTGACACCTGGCTTGAGAGCAGTACATGTGAAAAGGATCTAGGAGTCTTGGTTGACCACAAACTTGACATGAGCCAACAGTGTGACGCGGCAGCTAAAAAAGCCAATGCAATTCTGGGCTGCATCAATAGGAGTAGAGCATCTAGATCAAGGGAAGTAATAGTGCCACTGTATTCTGCTCTGGTCAGACGTCACCTGGAGTACTGTGTCCAGTTCTGGGCACCACAGTTCAAGAAGGACACTGACAAACTGGAACGTGTCCAGAGGAGGGCAACCAAAATGGTCAAAGGCCTGGAAATGATGCCTTATGAGGAACGGCTAAGGGAGCTGGGCATGTTTAGCCTGGAGAAGAGGAGGTTAAGGGGTGATATGATAGCCATGTTCAAATATATAAAAGGATGTCATATAGAGGAGGGAGAAAGGTTGTTTTCTGCTGCTCAAGAGAAGCGGACACGGAGCAATGGATCCAAACTACAAGAAAGAAGATTCCACCTAAACATTAGGAAGAACTTCCTGACAGTAAGAGCTGTTCGACAGTGGAATTTGCTGCCAAGGAGTGTGGTGGAGTCTCCTACTTTGGAGGTCTTTAAGCAGAGGCTTGACAACCATATGTCAGGAGTGCTCTGATGGTGTTTCCTGCTTGGCAGGGGGTTGGACTCGATGGCCCTTGTGGTCTATTTCAACTCTATGATTCTATGAAAATGTGTTCTCATTCATGTAAAGATACAAGGCTGCAGTTGCGCTAGGCAGCCTCAGACATAAATTTTGATTTTCACGAGGCCGAAGCGCTAGATAACTTTAGACAGTTTAGATTATTAGGCGTCAGCAAGTATAGAGATCAATTCACACTTATCTCCAGGTATTTATGCTTGGCTTAGCAATTAATAGCATAGGGATATAAACCAAATAAGGGTAGGTTAATGTAATGGCTTGGGTCTCTCCCACACACGCAAGACGACTCCGGCAGTTAATTATTTCAGATTTATTAGCCAAATAACAAGCCCCAGGTCGGAGTTCAGCTAATCTTCATCATCCTCAGATAGCACAGTTGCCGAAACTAAGCTCAGCCCCCTTTTCCCCCACAGGAAAACCCCCAGCTTCTCTTCCTTTCATTTTCGTGCTTCTCGTAAAGTCTTGTGATCCTACGAGATTTTGGAGAGGACACTGCCGGTATTGCTAGGTCTGAGTCACTGCCTGGTTTGACAAGCTGCATTCTTTCACTCGGGCTCTCCCTTCCATTATCCCTGTGCCCAGAGATCAAATTACGGCTGCTCCCTGCCGCTTCTCCCTCCCCTCTGCATTCTAGTCTAATCTGCTCTTTCTCCATGCCAGGGTTCTCATTCCCTCTCAGCAAAGGAACGTAGTTGACAGGTAATTAGGAGGAAGTAATATGATGTAAGGGACGCGGGTGGCGCTGTGGGTAAAAGCCTCAGCGCCTAGGGCTTGCCGATCGAAAGGTCGGCGGTTCGAATCCCCGCGGCGGGGTGCGCTCCCGCTGCTCGGTCCCAGCGCCTGCCAACCTAGCAGTTCGAAAGCACCCCCGGGTGCAAGTAGATAAATAAGTACCGCTTACCAGCGGGAAGGTAAACGGCGTTCCGTGTGCTGCGCTGGCTCGCCAGATGCAGCTTTGTCACGCTGGCCACGTGACCCGGAAGTGTCTGCGGACAGCGCTGGCCCCCGGCCTATAGATGTGAGATGGGCGCACAAACCCCAGAGTCTGTCAAGACTGGCCCGTTCGGGCAGGGGTACCTTTACCTTTACCTTTAATATGATGTAAACCTTGTGGTACCTCAGCCATGGGGGAGACAAGGGAGGGAACCTATGCTTCGAGTAACAGGGAATATAAGTTTATGCTTTGTTAATTTTCAGTGTGCCTACTTTGTAAGAGCATTTTGTGATCAATAAACTCTTTGCTGCTTCACCAATTTTGTTCAGCTTTTATTTTTATTTTGAGGGTTTCAAACCCACTTCTAACACTCTTCCAGATTTGCACTCAGCCTGTACTGGAAGTCCTCTTCTGGCTCTTTTTATCAGCCAGTAGGGGCAAGGGTCAAATACAAATGGAGCACAAAACCCACCATTCCTCTGGGAGCCAGCTTTCTGTTCTTCATGGAGCTGGGAAGGTTCATAAGAACCCAGGTTAGGAACCCTTGCTTAGGAAACCCACTGAGAAGAGCTCAAGAGAACTTCTAACACCTTGCCAACCTTTCGTTTCCCAGTAGAGCCTTTCCCTTGGCTGCTCCCATCACCAGGGACATCTTACTGTCTGCAAGCCCAAGAATGTTTGACCACGCTAGAATGGAACTGCTCCAAGAATGCTCATATGGAACCCGAACCTCACACTGCTGGGTAACCATGAAAGCCCAATAAAGATCATAGAATCATAGAATCATAGAATCATAGAATCATAGAGTTGGAAGAGACCACAAGGGCCATCGAGTCCAACCCCCTGCCAAGCAGGAAACACCATCAGAGCACTCCTGACATATGGTTGTCAAGCCTCTGCTTAAAGACCTCCAAAGTAGGAGACTCCACCACACTCCTTGGCAGCAAATTCCACTGTCGAACAGCTCTTACTGTCAGGAAGTTCTTCCTAATGTTTAGGTGGAATCTTCTTTCTTGTAGTTTGGATCCATTGCTTGTGTATTATTTCCCCTTGCCCCATAAACAAGTAATTATTAGAACTTAAACCTTCAGACAAACTAAATATGACATAATAGGCATCACTGAAACCTGGTGGGATAAGTCCCACGACTGGAATGTAATAATGGGGGGATACAATCTATTTCAGAGAAACAGACCAGACAAGAAAGGAGGAGGAGTGGCGTTATATGTCAGGGATGTGTATACCTGTGAAGAGATCCAAGATTCAGAACCTCAAAGCCAAAGTGAGAGCATTTGGGTCAAAATTAAGGGAGAGAAGAATAACAGAGACCTCATTGTGGGAGTTTACTATAGATCCCCAAACCAAACGGAGGACATAGATGATGCCTTCCTGGAACAGATGGCCAAGCATGCAAAAGGAAGGGAGATAGTAGTAATGGGGGACTTCAATTACCCGGATATTTGTTGGATGTCAAACTCAGCCAAGAGCATAAGGTCAAACAGATTCCTCACTGGCCTTGCAGACAACTTCATTGTCCAGAAAGTGGGAGAAGCAACAAGAGGAACAGCCATTTTAGATCTGGTCCTAACCAATGTTGATGATCTGGTTAGTGGGGTAGAAGTGGAAGGATCATTAGGCGCGAGTGATCATGCTCTTCTGAAGTTTACTATACAGCGGAAAGGAGCAGCCAAGCATACTAGGACTCAATTTCTTGACTTTAAGAAAGCTGACTTCATAAAACTTAGGGAAGTGCTGGGTGAGATCCCATGGACAGTAATACTAAAAGGAGAGGGAGTTCATGATGGCTGGGAGTTTGTTAAGAGGGAGATAGTAAAAGCACAACTTCAGGCAATACCAATGAGACGGAAACATGGAAGGTGCCTAAAGAAGCCAGGGTGGCTATCTAAAGAACTTTTAACTGAGTTAAGATTAAAAAAGGATGTGTACAAAAAATGGAAAAGGGGGGAAACCACCAAAGAGGAATTCAAACAAATAGCCAGCACGTGTAGACACAAAGTCAGAAAAGCTAAAGCACAGAATGAACTCAGGCTTGCTAGAGAGGTTAAAAGCAACAAAAAAGGCTTTTATGGGTATGTTCGTAGCAAAAGGAAGAACAAAGAAACAGTGGGGTCACTCAGAGGAGAAGATGGTGAAATGCAAACAGGGGACACAGAAAGGGCTGAACTTCTCAATGCCTTCTTTGCCTCAGTCTTCTCCGATAAAGAAAACAATGCCCGACCTGAAGAATTTGGAGCAAATGATTCAGCAAAGGAAACACAGCCCAGAATAACTAAGGAGATAGTACAAGAATACTTGGCCAGTTTAGATGTATTCAAGTCTCCTGAGCCAGATGAACTGCATCCAAGAGTATTAAAAGAACTGGCAGATGTGATCTCAGAACCACTGGCAGTCATCTTTGAGAATTCCTGGAGAACAGGCGAAGTCCCGGCAGACTGGAGGAGGGCAAATGTTGTCCCTATTTTCAAAAAGGGGAAAAGAGAGGACCCAAATAATTACCGCCCAGTCAGTCTGACATCAATACCAGGGAAGATTCTGGAGCAGATCATTAAGCAAACAGTCTGTGCGCACCTAGAAAGGAATGCTGTGATCACCAATAGTCAGCATGGATTTCTGAAAAATAAGTCATGTCAGACTAACCTGATCTCGTTTTTTGACAGAATTACAAGCCTGGTAGATGAAGGGAACGCAGTGGATGTAGCCTACCTTGATTTCAGCAAGGCATTTGACAAGGTGCCCCATGATATTCTTGTAAAGAAGCTGGTAAAATGCGGTCTTGACTATGCTACCACTCAGTGGATTTGTAACTGGCTGACTGACCGATCCCAAAGAGTGCTCATCAATGGTTCCTCTTCATCCTGGAGAAGAGTGACTAGTGGGGTGCCACAGGGTTCTGTCTTGGGCCAGGTCTTATTCAACATCTTTATCAACGACTTGGATGATGGACTCAAGGGCATCCTGATCAAATTTGCAGATGACACCAAACTGGGAGGGGTGGCTAACACCCCAGAGGACAGGATCACACTTCAAAACGACCTTGACAGATTAGAGAACTGGGCCAAAACAAACAAGGTGAATTTTAACAGGGAGAAATGTAAAGTATTGCACTTGGGCAAAAAAAATGAGAGGCACAAATACAAGATGGGGGACACCTGGCTTGAGAGCAGTACATGTGAAAAGGATCTAGGAGTCTTGGTTGACCACAAACTTGACATGAGCCAACAGTGTGACGCGACAGCTAAAAAAGCCAATGCAATTCTGGGCTGCATCAATAGGAGTATAGCATCTAGATCGAAGGAAGTAATAGTGCCACTGTATTCTGCTCTGGTCAGACCTCACCTGGAGTACTGTGTCCAGTTCTGGGCACCACAGTTCAAGAAGGACACTGACAAACTGGAACGTGTCCAGAGGAGGGCAACCAAAATGGTCAAAGGCCTGGAAACGATGCCTTATGAGGAACGGCTAAGGGAGCTGGGCATGTTTAGCCTGGAGAAGAGGAGGTTAAGGGGTGATATGATAGCCATGTTCAAATATATAAAAGGATGTCACATAGAGGAGGGAGAAAGGTTGTTTTCTGCTGCTCCAGAGAAGCGGACACGGAGCAATGGATTCAAACTACAAGAAAGAAGATTCCACCTAAACATTCGGAAGAACTTCCTGACAGTAAGAGCTGTTCGACAGTGGGATTTGCTGCCAAGGAGTGTGGTGGAGTCTCCTACTTTGGAGGTCTTTAAGCAGAGGCTTGACAACCATATGTCAGGAGTGCTCTGATGGTGTTTCCTGCTTGGCAGGGGGTTGGACTCGATGGCCCTTGTGGTCTCTTCCAACTCTATGATTCTATGATTCTATGATTGTTTCTGTCGCTCACTTTCTAAATTGCAGGAGCTCACTGGCTTTTCCATTCTCATCTGCCACAACCACATGTTTTTCATGTTTCAAGTTGCACCACTGCATCTAGGCCGTCATTGTCACCTGCTGGGTCCCTCGCGTTGCTCTCCTACTTTAGATGACAAAATACATTTCTCCATATGCATTTCTCTACATCTTTACATATAACTAGTCAGATTGAAGTGTTTAGAAACACAAATGTCTGGCAAACTGTGCTGGTCCCGTGGGTTACCCGAGAGGCGAGGTCCAAGTCCGATCCGTGGTCAAAGGTGCAACGTGGAGGCAGTCCTTAGTAGCTGAAGCTGGGTGCAGGGCAGGGAGCTGGGTGAAGTCAGGAACAGGCAAGTAAGCAGGGAGCCAGGGCAGGTCAGGAGCTCTAGCAGAAAAGCAGGACAGGGTTCAGGCAGGAACTAGGCAACCAACAATGTTGTTCTCGCAACTTGGGACTGGGGCTGGCCGGCTTTTATCTGCCCTGAGGCATAGGGCGGCCCTGATCCTCTGGTGACTCGCCGCTTCTGCCTGGAGGCGAGCACTCCTCCTGTGGGAACTTAGTTCCCTCCTCCTCTCTGCCCTGAGCCTCTGCAGCTCAGGAGAGGCTGGAGGGTTCCTGGACCCAGAGGCCGCCTCAGCTTCCCCTGACGGGGCTGGGAGTGGAGCACCTGCAGGCAATGGGTCCTCCATCACCTCTGGAGCCAGAGCAGACTCACCTGAGGACCCAGCACAGGTGAGGACCCTTCAGGCTCAAGCCCCAGCCCCAGCTCAGCTGGTTCTGGAGGCGGGGACTCCTGTGCAGGCTGGGATTCCTCCGGTTCAGCCTCCGAGTCTGAATCCCAGGCCATCACACAAACAATAACCATTTTTCTATTTTGTGAGGAAATGTTATACCCTGTATTGCACCAGTAACTGAAGTCTGCATTATTCTATCTGTATCCTCCCCCCCCCCTTAACTGGTGTACAAGGACACATGAGCTGCTGTTGTTGCTGCTGCTGGGGCTGCTGCTGCTTTTGTTGTTACACCACTAAGGCTCACAATCCTAAAAAATCATGTCTCCATTGGTGACACACATACACTTGAGGAAAATGGTGCATGTGGGATTGAGGAAGAGATTTGGAAAAACTAGGGAGCTCCCTTCAGATTACCAGTTTGCAGGTGGGCTGCTTGCTTTCCTGTGACTCGCCATTCCCAGTGCACTACTCAACGAGAAATATGTATGATTATTTTGCTCTTATTATTTTGTCTCACAGAGCACAATGCTCCCCGGAGATAACTGTGGAATCAGTAATTATCTCAAACTGCTGGGTTTCATTATCCATCTTGCCAAATCCCATGTCAGACCATGAACACAGTCAGTATCAGAGTGTAAAAGTGTATATTAAATAAATCTTGTGTCATTCAGAGCTCTAGTAAGAAATTATGGTGGATGAGAGAGAAATCTGGCTTTCTGCATCACTGTTGGTCAAGATGAGAGGAACATTTCTGCTGCTGATTCTTCTCTTCCTGTGGCTCCAGGTGCCTCCAACTGCGTGCAAGGAAGACTCTGAGAGATGCACCATGACGGATCCATTCCAGCTTCCATTCCAGTATTATCAGAGGGGGGACGTGATCATTGGAGGAATTGTTACTTATTTGGGTTATGTATCTGAAGAAATAGATTTCCAGGACCATCCAAACACAAAGTTTACAGATGATCTTTTGTAAGGAAACAACTCTGTCTTGGGTACACTTCTATATGCTGCTATAGGCTACAACTACACCATACAAACAATGGCATGCTCAGAAAACATGTGACCTTTTCCCAAGTACAAAGGTTAAATATACATTTTCTACTCTTTATCACAATATAACATGACATTCTTCTTCTGTGTTGCTTTATTCCTCATCTTGAGGTTTCTGTGTTCTGCCTCTTCTGCTTTCTTCTCACCTGATCTCATATTTCTCACCTGAACTAATACTTTATCCTCATCCTCCCTCTGTGTTTCCTTCCACACCAAGGATGGATGGTTTTACTTTGCAGCAAAGCTTGATCCCCACATTCACAATCATCATAATTTAATCTAACTGTCTCAGATGCTGTAAAATCATGGATTCTGGATTATATTCCCTACTGTACCAATTAAACAAAATTGGATAAAAATAACTGAAGTGCTGCAAACTTTTTTGTTCCAAAACAAAGACTCTAACTGAGGTATATGTGGAGTAGACCAACTGAAATTGATACCGCTAAGTTTGTCTGATTTATTGACCATAAGCGATAAGAGAATAATTCTTATATGTTTATTAGTTGCAGGATGTGAATATTCTGCACAAAATTAAATGTTATTTATAAGCTATTTTACTAAAGCTGACTGATTACTGACCATGGATTTCCATTATCAAGAGTTAGGAGGCACAAGACATATGAGGTGTTTTGTTTTTGTTTTATTCAATCTTTTGGAATTTGCTGGGGAAAAGCCAGAAAAGATGAATGCCTCTGACACATTGTACAACCTTTTTATTAGTTCAACACTGAAGTACTACCAGAATATCCTCTCCCTGGAGTTTGCTGTGAAAGAAATCAATGAGAACCCCAACATCGTACCGAATATGAGCTTTGGGTTCCACCTCTTTGATAGCTTCGTGAATACAAGGATGACTTATCAGAACACCATGAAACTTCTGTCCATCACAGAAAGGATTGTCCCCAACTTCAAATGTGACAAGAAAAGAAATATGATAGCTGTTATTGGAGCACTTGACTCTGACATTTCCCTTCACATGACTACAATCTTAGGCATCTACAAGATTCCACAAGTATAGTAATAATAATAATAATAATAATAATAATAATAATAATAATAATATGCCACCCATCTGACCCTGCCATTCTGGGTAGCTTCGATGAAGTAATGAAACCACAGTAAAGCATTAAATATTAGAAACTTCCCGATAAAGGGCTGCCTTCAGATGTCTTCTAAAAGTCAGATGGTTTTTTATTTCCTTGACAACTGAAAGGAAGCCGTTTCACACGGAGGGCACCACTATCGAGATGGCCTTCTGCCTGGTTCCCTGTCGCTTCACTTCTTGCAGTGAGGGAACCATTAGAAGACTTTCGGAGAAGGACCTCAGTGTCCAGGCTGAACGATGGGGGTGGAGACGCTTCTTCAGGTATACTGGGCCGGGGCTTTAAAGGTCAGCACCAACACTGAATTGTGCTCAGAAATGTACTGGGAACCAATGTCGATACTTTCTGACCTGTTTTCTATGGTCCTGGCAGCCACTCTTAGCCCCCAGTCTAGCTGCTGCATTCTGGAGTAGTTGCAGTTTTCAGGTCACCTTTCAAGGCAGCCCCATGTAGTGTGTATTGCAATAGTCACAGTGGGAGATAGTGAGTGTGTGAGCCGTTGAAGCTTTTCTGCCTCTGGAGCAATAATTATCTTCTGGTTCTCCATACTTCTTTCTACCTTGGTTCATTTTTCAGAAAATAAAAGTGAGAAAGAAAAATACATAACTGATACACAAGTGTCTGGCTTTACAAAAAAAAAAAATAATTTTTTTTTGGTAATAAAATCATACCTGGAAAATAAAGAGTTCACTCACTGATATTCAGTCGTGCTTGGAAGGGCTTTGGTGCTCACCTGACTTCCTGTCACAGGTGTCACTGCAGCTCGTCTGGAAGGAGGGAGGGAAGGGAGAGAGAGGGAGGTTAGTGCAGTGTAAATGCACTCGTAGGAATCCTCCTCCCAGGAAGCTGCACAACTCCAGTTGCGAGAGGGCAGAGAAACGATGCTACCCAACTACTGCTGGAGATACGCACTAGGTTATGGTGAGATTGACATGCATCCATAAATTGATTCTTCCCTCTTATTGCCTTTTTCTGTTGTACAAGGATGTTAAAAGAATGGCCGTGATGGCCCCTTCCCACAAGCTGAAGTATTTATATTACTTCATTGATGAGTAATGGATTCAGTGGTTTTATGTTATAACACTTCTAAAAAAAAGGAACTTCTGCTTCCATTCATTCAAATGCCTCTGATATACAAAACTAAAGAATATATTATTAACCTTCAATAAATTCTCATGGATTCCACTTCAGACAGTTATGTGGGATGAATCCTAACCTTTTGCTATAACTCTCCCATTATTGTGAGGCTGATTTCTTCCTTAGATTGCTTATTGTGCATTAGCTCCAGTGAGGAGGACCGAGTTGCAGCTCCAAACCTTCTTCCGGATGGTGCCCCATGAGAAATATCAATATGCAGGGATTGTCAAGCTACTTCTTCATTTCCAATGGACGTGGGTGGGACTTGTTGCTTCAGATGATGAAAATGGAGAGATGTTTATGGAAATCTTGGTGCCAATGCTTTCCCAGCATGGAGTCTGCCCAGCCTTCAATGAAAAAATACCAGCCATATCTCAAGGGGTGGATCATTTCAGTTCTCTGGAACTCATTCGGGCTAAGTCCTCTTTCCTGGAGATCTCAGAAGTCACTATTTTAGTTCTATGTGCAGAACCTCCGACGATTACCATTGTGAAATGGATGGTTTTCTTTTCTTCATTAACTGAAGATATTTCAGAGAATTCTAAAGGCAGAGTGTGGATTTTGACAGCCCAATGGGCCTTCTCATCATTAACAATGCAAAGGTATTATGACATTCAAGTCTTTGATGGCTCCCTGTCTTTTGCAATTCACACAGAAAAAGTCCAGGGATTTACAGAATTCCTTCAGACCCTAAACGCCAACTCTCCAAATGGAGATGGGTTCCTCCAGACTTTCTGGGAAAAGGCATTCAACTGCTTATTTTCTGTTTCCAATGACCCCAATGAAAGCAGAGACACATGCACTGGAAAAGAGAGTCTGGAGAGCCTTCCCAGGCACATTTTTGAAATGACCATGACTGGTCAAAGTTACAGTACCTATAATGCGGTTTATGCCATTGCATATACTTTGCACAATATTCTCTCATCCAGAACAAAACATAGAAGGATGGCAGGCAGAGGTGGACTTGATCCTCCCAAACTGCAACCTTGGCAGGTAAGATTTCAGTTTTGGAATAAATCTTTGCTTCGGGCTAATCTGATGGGTGAAGACACACAGTCCATACAATGAATACACATGGAAGAAAAACACCTCTTACATCATTTACCTTTCCCGCACAAAACAAATGTTCTTTTCAGTGCTTTCCTGCTTTGCTTGCCTTCAAGTTGGAGCCAGAATCAATATATTTCCTGCATTTCCCCTTCAAGTTGCAGAGGTGGAAGTATCTCCTCCTACTCTTCCTCACACAGAAATGCCACCTCTTTGTAGAACTCAACAATGTTGTAGGAGGAGCTGCATGTTCTGCTGTCTTATGTATTTGTGATGCTGATATGTCAGGAGTGGTGAAGAAGGAGGCAGGTTAAATTGGGCTACATGGTGTGTTAATATCAGAAATATGGGAAGTTTTTATCCAGGAAGAACCTCTCCAGTACTTTCCTCAGGCAGCATCTCATCCCCTTTCCCCTGCCCTCCCAGAAGGTCTTCCTTTCTTACCAGGCTCTCAGAAGGTCCAGGGAGGGCCCTGGGTGTGCAGCCCTCCCCCTTGCTTGCTGGGCTCGGGGAAGGAGGCATGAGGGCGCTTCCCTCCCAAAGCCAGGTGAGCAAGCCAGTGCATTCCATTCCAGCCTCGGGGAAGGAGACATATGCCACTGGGTGCATCTCAGAGACCAGCAAAGACGGTTCCCCCTTGCTTCCCAGGCTGTGGGGAGGTCATGATAGGGCTCTGGGAGCATCCCTGGGTCCTCCTGCAAGCTTCCCAGAGCCTAGGAATCATCTCTCCACCTTGTGGAGAACAGTTTGAGGAGTTTTACACGATTTTGCCTTTGCACATGGACTCCAGACCTGAAGCCACACATAAGTGGCAGTCAACTGTATTTCCGAGAAATCCATATGTGTTACAAAGGTGTACCATTCCATTTTTGACTGCTTTCCATTGTGTGACATATATTGATTGATACTTTTTCCTTTCTAACACCAATAAAGCATCTTATTCTGCCTAGCTTCCCTCTTATCTGAGGAGTATTTCCTTTAACAACAGTGCTGGGGACTTTGTGTCTTTTGATGAGAATGGGGAATTGGCAGCTGGATTTGATGTTCTGAACTGGGTTACTTTCCCCAACCAAAGCTTCTCGCGAGTGAAAGTAGGCAAGGTAGAACCAAAGGAATCACACTATGTGGACTTCAGCATGGATGAAGAAGCCATCACATGGCACAAAGCATTCAATCAGGTGGGAGTGGACTCTTGGTGTTCAAAAAGGGGATCAGTTTTATAACATTATGAATACAAATACAAGAATAAGGTCCGATATTAATAACATACTTAAGTCCAGTAAATGCATGAAGGGGTTCTTACAATAGAGTAAGCTCTCCTGCCAGGCTTAGCTAGGTCACGTTAATGTCAGAGTAAAGGGGAAGGGAAGGTCAAGGACCCTTGAAGGTTAAGCTCAGTCAAAGGCGACTATGGGGCGCAGCACTCATCTCGCTTTTCAGGCACAGGGGCCTGACATTTGTCCGTAGACATCTTCCTGGGTCATGTGGCCAGCATGACTAAACTGCTTCTGGTGCTATGGAACACCGTGACCTCAGAGCGCACAGAAACACCGTTTACCTTCCCACCACAGTGGTACCTATTTATAAACTTGCACTGGTGTGCTTTTGAACTGCTAGATTGGCAGGAGCTGGGACAGAGCAACAGGAGCTCAACCCGATAGGGGGATTCAAACCACCAACCTTCCGATCAACAAGCCCAGGAGGCTCAGGGGTTTTGACCACAGCATCACCCACATCCCTAATGTAGGAGTAAATCAGTGATCTTTCCCTGTCCTCTTTCCATCCACCCTCTTATACAGATGAAAAATTAAGTTTCCCTTCTGCTTCTACCCCAATATTTATATTACAATTTATTCACGCATACACCACCATTCTGTAATAAGATGAATCTGCCAAATGATCTCATCTCTTTGGTTCAAACTGTGTTCTTTACCATGCAAAAGGGAGCTTCTTCTTCTCCTCTCTTTCTGTCTAGGTGATGCCCCTTGGTTTGTGTAATGATCGGTGCCAGCCAGGCTACAGCCGGAAAAAGAAGGAGGGGCTGCCATTTTGTTGCTATGACTGTGCTTCATGTCCAGATAGGATGATTTCAAATCAAACGGGTAGGAGACATCATCTGCTCTTTTATCATTTGCTTTCTAGTCTATTTCAACATTTTCCCCTTATTAACAGTTCAGTACTCACTCCTAAACAGGACAGCAGTTGCACTCAGATCTGGAAAAAAGGAGACAGAAACAGAGAGTGGGGCAAACTAAAGCCACAACTTTAACCTTTACAAAGTAGACCTGTGGAAATAGGTGTGGATCATGTCCAGTGTTCTCTGCCTGCTCCCCACCTGTCACAGCTTGTGTAGTCAGGGAAGACTTTCCTAACCCTCCATCCTCATAGTTTTAGGGCTGAGAGCCAGAAACACAAAATCAAATTCTGCTGCTCCAAGATATCATAGTTGGTTTCTCACTTTTCAGCAGAGACGAGTCTTTGCTCTTTCAATGACACCATATTAACAGTCGTCAATACGTTGCATCTGAAACTCCTGGTGATGTGATTGATACCACCTATATGGTTTATGAAGATAATTTACCCGTTGATTTTACTGGTTTCTACTTATCTCTGATCCTTGTTTCCAGTTAATTAGTGGCTTAGAATTGTGTTTTGGGAGCAGAAGCAATATATCTTTCAAAGGAAAATTGAAAGGTCATTGGAGATGAAGGAATCCATTTCACTACAAAAAAGGTTGCCTTGTTTATTTAAACTCATATATCATTCATTTGATTTTTTTAGATATGGATTATTGTTTCAAATGCCAAGAAGGTCAATTTCCAAACCACAACAGAGATCAATGCATTCCCAAGAGCCAACATTTCCTTTCCTACACAGAGCCTTTGGGATTCACATTAGCTGCCTTAGCTCTGCTCTTTGCTCTGATCACAGCCTTGGTCCTTGGCGTCTTCTCTAAGAACGGGGACACTCCCATTGTCAAAGCCAACAACCGGGACCTCACCTACACTCTGCTCCTTGCCCTCTTGCTCTGCTTCCTCTGCTCCTTGCTCTTCGTTGGCCAGCCTCACCCAGTCAGCTGCTCTTTACGACAAACGGCCTTTGGCATCATCTTCTCCATTGCGGTGTCTTGTGTCTTGGCCAAAACCATCACGGTGGTTCTGGCCTTCATGGCCACCAAACCAGGATCCAGGGTGAGGAAATGGGTGGGGAAATCGCTGGCCAACTCTGTTCTTCTGGGTTGCTGCTCACTTCAAGCCAGTATTTGTGCTGTTTGGCTCTGTACGGCTCCTCCCTTCCCAGATGTGGATATGAACTCTCTGGCGGAGGAAATCATCGTGGAATGCAACGAAGGCTCTGCCCCCATGTTTTATTGTGTCCTGGGGTACCTGGGATTCCTGGCCCTTGTCAGCTTCACCATGGCTTTCCTGGCCAGGAAGTTGCCAGACAGTTTCAATGAAGCCAAGTTCATCACTTTCAGCATGTTGGTGTTCTGCAGCGTTTGGCTGTCCTTTGTTCCCTCTTATCTGAGCACCAAAGGAAAGCAGATGGTGGCTGTGGAGATCTTCTGCATCCTGGCCTCCAGTGCAGGCTTGCTTGCTTGTATCTTCTTCCCCAAATTGTACATAATCATTCTGAGGCCCGACTTAAACAGCAAAGACCACTTGATTCTGAGGAGCAAATAAGAGCCAACCTGTTGTTGATGCCTTTAATTGTTGCATTATTAGAACAAGCAGACATTTATGTGGTGGCCACCAGACAGGTACTAGGCTGACAGAGGGCTTGAGTGATCCCTAAAGGGACAGCATTTATTGGGCAGCTTGTGTCCTAAGTGGGGGAAGGTCATAGCATCAAAGAATTGGAAGGTACCCCAATGCAATGATCCCATGGTATGCAACCAGTCCAGTAAGCAATAATGAGACTCCATCAGTTTTATGTAGGTTTATTTACTGAAAAAACACATTCCCGCTCCCGCTCAGTAACGTTATTTGCTTAATCTGAATCATTCCAACAGGAATGACGCTGGAAGCCTGCCTTTCTTCTCCTCCCCTTCCACAGTCCCTGGATCTTCTCCCATCTCCTGCTACGGGGACTGAAAGATTGACCTGTCTCTTCCCCTGAAGACACTGTCTCAGACTCCGGCTTATCTGATGGTTCCCTGGCCACGCTTTGGCCGGCTTCCAACTCTTCCTCTCCTAGGAGCTAACAGCTTCTCCCCTGGGAAGGAGGAGCCGCAGGCTGCCTTGCCTGGACTCTAACTGTTCTCTCATCTGCAGAGTCAGCCTCTTGTTCAGTTTCCAAGGCTGACCCTTCTGCTGCTCCCTGGGGGGCCACGTTCCTGACACCCAACGTCATCTACTCAAACCCCCTGCAGTGCAGGAGTCACTAACAATCCCTGACAAACGTGAGGAGAGAGAGAGACTTTCTGTTCCTCATCAGGCAATGGTGTTTCCATCTGCACCACCCAGCCTTTCCCAGACTGTGACTTTGAGAACAGCAGCAGCAGCAGCAGCTGGGAAGAGGGGAATTCAGGAATATGTTATAAGAATAGTTTTATAAGTGGTGTGTCTTTGTTTCCCAATTTGATCCTTTTACATGGTTTTGTATGTTTTGTGGTATTTTATGGATTGTGATTTGCTGTTATTTTTATTGATTATAGATTGGTAATTCTTTAATGTGGTACATGTGAACTGCTTAATTTTTATTTGCCAATGTTTAATCTTATTGTTTACTATTAGAGTCTGGTGGATTGTTGAATTTTTCTTTGTTCGATATAAGTTTTTTTAAAAAAGTTGTGATTTTTTATATTGTATCAGATTGTTACTATTAATGTTTGCTGTTATGTGTTGGAAGCCGCAACCTAGCCAAACTGGCAGGATATAAATAACATATTATTATATATTATCATTATATTTATGGAAAGTAAACAGGCCAAGGAAATCCCTTGTGTATTCTTATCTTTTTCATACTCGGTGTTTTCACTCCTCTCTTGTCACTGTGCATTTCTTTACAACATTGTTCACATTCTGTTCTCAAAGTTGTTCACACAAAAATCTAAGCCTAAACACACTAATACTTAAGAACATAGGGAGAACTCGCTGGATCCAGCCCATGGTGCATTTAGTCCAGCATCCTGTTCTCACAGGGACCAACCAGATTATCTATTATTATTATTATTATTATTATTATTATTATTATTATTATTATTATTATCAATTTGTATACCACCCTTCATTTAGTAGTAGTAGTAGTAGTAGTAGTATTCCTTGCCCATCTGATTGGGTTGCCCCAGCTACTCTTGGTGGCTTCCAGTATATATAAAAACATAATAAAACATCACATACTAGAAGGCTTCCCGATACTGGGCTGCCTTCAGATGTCTTCTAAAGGTTATATAGTTATTCATCTCCTTGACATCTGAAGGGAGGGCGTTCCATAGTGAAGGAGCCACTATCGAGAAGGACCTCTGCCTGCTTCCCTGTAATCTCACTTCTTGCAGTGTTAGGGACTGGCCACAGGAGCCTGACCCTTCCAGGGAGGGGGAAGCGGGTGACAGTTTAGAGTTACAACAGGGGTTTGAGGGAGGCCACAGAGGGTGGTAAAAAGAGGACGGTAATAAACATTCCCTTGTCTTTGTACATTCTTGGGCAGCCAGCCCAGAGTTGCCGACAGCTGCCTGACATGCAGTGAGGGAACTGCCAGGAGGCTCTCAGAGCTAGACCTCAGT
Source organism: Podarcis bocagei (assembly GCF_964188305.1). Classification (NCBI taxonomy): domain Eukaryota; kingdom Metazoa; phylum Chordata; class Lepidosauria; order Squamata; family Lacertidae; genus Podarcis; species Podarcis bocagei. Next base: position 56,423,671 of record NC_138139.1, on the reverse strand, counting down.
GTCCAGGCTGAACGATGGAGGCCCCTTCAAGTATACACCCATAGATCTCAGGGTTCTTCACCACGTGGAATTCCAATGTTAAAACCACAACCTACACAATAACTGTAGTGGTTGGGAGTTACTCGTGCGTAAATTTTCCCACTTTGAAGCTTGGTTGCATAGTTTAAACTGTTTTGACTGCACAGCCCATCTCAGCGTGGCTGCCTCAGTCGCTAGCAGAATCTGTTTGTGGGCGTTTCTTAAACCTTTGCCAGCATAAAAGCTGTTTGACACCCAATCGTCTCTGCCTCTCATTGCGCGGAAGTCTTCTGCGCAGGGAGGGTGTGGGTAGTGGAGGACCAGTGCTCTCCTCACTGACTTCCAAGGAAGAATCCCGGAGCCCTTCCACCGCTTCTCCCATTTGCTCTCCTGGATCCTTGGTGTTATGCTGATTTCCTTCCCCCTCTATCAAGCTACGTCTCCCCCTTGTGCTGGTACCTTCCCCTGCAGAATCGGAGAGCCTCTCTGTCAGAGCTGCTTCCAGATCCTAGCTCACAGAGGATCACGCTAGCCAGTGATCATTAAGTAAAAGTCTTTATTGAATTACAGTTTCCATTCTCAAGCTGCTGCGTGCAACTCTACGTCTAGTGGCTAGATCGGCGAAGCTCCGTCTGAGTCTCCGCCCCTTGTGCACCAACTTAATATCCTAGCCCTGCTCCACCTTTTCCGCCTGACTGTTCTCCTCTGGGTCCCTCTGCCCCCCGGGGTCTCTTCCTTCCTGGATTCTTCTGACGCCGACCCCCCGGACCCCCTTGTCTCCTTGCGCCGGGCTTTAGGACCTGGCTCTCTTTCCGGGCTGCCTACTGCGTCACTTTCCTGTGCATTTGAACTTGGCGCGCGCACCCAACCTTCCACTTTCCGTCTGACCGTTTCTTCGCTCCCCGATGGAGGTGTGGCCACTCCTGACTCGTGCCCTCCCCCCTGTTGCGAGCTGCCAGCGCTTGATCTCTGGCGCTCTTCCTCTTCCCTGCTCTCTGGCGGTGACGCTGGTCCCGATTTCCAACTGCTCCCCTCTGAGTCCCCTCTGGCTCTATCTTCCTGGGGTGCCCCCCTAGACTCCCCCCTTGCCCTGGCCACTGGTGCTCCTTTCTGTGAATCTTCTGATTCACTGGAAAGGCTCGGAGATCTCGGGCCGTCGTCATCACTCATCTTTTCTTCTGCCTCCTCCCCTTCGCTCTCTGTTTCCTCCCTTGCTCTTGCCTCTGCTCCTGAACCCCTGACACTCTCCTTCTCCCATTGCTCTGATGTCAGTTCCCTGACAATAACATTAAGAACAACAACAAACCAATAATCTTCCCATTTAAAAGGGCACTGGAGGTCAACCAGCCAAAGCCCTAGTTGAAGAAGAAAGTTTTTGCCTTCTAGCCTAACCTAGAGGTTACCAGAGCAAAGACAACATTACTTTGGCTTTGCCTGGCCATGAGCTGAAGCTGATGGAAGACGCTCTGCACCATGGAGGTCACCTGAGCCTCAAGCAGAAGCTGTGAACCTGCTCCTTCAGAGGGGCTAAAGCCTCATCAAGAGCAGACAACCTTCCATCCATCAGGTCTAATGAACCACCCACAAACTGTGCCTCACTCTAGTCTGGATTGAGCTTCAGATTTATTGACTCTTACCCTGTCCATCACTAAGACAACAATCCAGCACACAAACTGCCACACTTGCAGGTGAAAAGGAGTAGAGATGTGTGTGATAAGCATATTTCTGACAAGATGCTCCAAAACTCTAGATAACCCTCCTCAGAAGTCGCATGTAGATGTTAAACAACATTGGGGATAAAATTGAACTCTGCAGAGTCCCACGTGGAAGGCTCCCTGGGCCAAGTGACATTCCCCAAGCATCACCCTCTGAAAACGACCATCCAAGTCAGACTTGGAACTAGTAGGAAGCAATGCTGCTCAACCCAACTCAGTCTGCACAAGGACCCCATAGTTGATAGCACTGAAAAGATCAAGGAGAATACACAGGGACACATTCAGCCCATCTCTCTCCTAACAGAAGTTAACATAGAAGGCCACAAAAGCAGTTTCCATGCCTAAACTGGGCCTAAACCCAGACTTAAAGGGCTCTAGAAAATGGTTTTCATGCGAGAGAGCCTGGCTCTGCCCAAGAAGAGGAGATTAGTGACTGGCCAGTCATTCCTTAAGGTTTTCAAGGGAGTGTTTCCTAGGAAGTGGTCTTATCACTGCCTCATCTAAGCAAGCAGAGGCCATTCCCTTGCACAAGGAGGCCTTAATTGTTGCACAGCAGTGATATTGAGCGGCTTGTGTTGCAGGGAAAGCCTGCCCTATCTCATGGATAAACCAAAAACCACATGAGACTGTGAGTAGAAAAGGAGTCCTTCTGTATTTTATTTCTGTGCAGAAAGGTCCAACAGGGATAACTCCCAAAGTAACTGGACGCAGGACAAATAATTCCATACCATTTTATTCATAGATAGTATACATTCTATACATTCCATTAAGTTTAAATTTCATATCCAATTGAAACTTAGTTCCCCTCACCCCATTTCCTTATAAGGCACTTAACCTTTTTTTGCTCTAAAGTTCCTACACTGGAGAGCATGCGTACTAACTATCAACTTAAATAAAGAGGGCATCGTGTGACTGGTCAACAGCTTAGATAAAGGGAACATCATGTGATTGGTCAGAGCATTTGGTAATTCTACTTTTCTTGGAAGCTTAATCCCACAACTTTTTGCTTTAAACCCAACCGTGTGTCGCTCCCTCTTCCAGATATGCTCTCAGCCTGTACTTTAGGATAGAGGCCAATCAGCTATTTGAAGAAATCCACTTTCAATTTCCGTCCTTTTCTCTCTGTCACTTCAGAGACCTCATTCACCCCTGCTCTGCTCTCTCTCTATTCATTTTGAGTAGGAGCATCAAGAGTGTTTCTTCTCAATGGTTTCCAGAGAAGATCCCAAGACTTCTCTCCCAGCTGTGTTCATCGCACAGCCATCTTCCTGCGCTCTGTCATCACAGTGAAGTCACTCACACCAAAGGGAGTCTGTGACTTGGTGCTTCTCATGTGAGGCCTTAACCGACCACACGAGAGCCACCAGAGGACCTACTAGAATTGGCTGTTTAACCAATCACAACTCAAAGTGCTTTCAGCAACCACATAGCAACACATATTTGAAAATTCCTATCTTAGCATATTAAACCCCTATACTGAACACTGTTCCACTCTCCCGTCACAGCTGGCTGTGCTCTCCTTGCTCGTTTCATCAGCCAGTAGGGGCAAGGGGCAAATACAAACAGAACACAAAACTCACTGTTAGAGGTAAATGTAACTGTTATTGCAAAACACAACTGTGTAAAGTGCAACTGTATAAAGCATGAAACTGCTGAAAGGGCAACTGCAATAACTAGACTGGGAAATGTAAAAACAGTAATAACCAGAATGTATCCTTTCTGCGATAGGATTTCAATCTGTCAGCTTTGACAAATTTGACAGATGCGCAGTGCCACCTACTGGGTCTACAGCAATTCAACTGCTTTATTGAATGGTTCATTCAGAAAACAGTGCAGTCCATTCATAAAGAATTGGCAGTTCATTCATAAATATGTCCGCTGTATTATCACAACTACAAGAACTAACTGTTTCAAATTGCTTTCAGGCATAAATGCTGTGACTGTTGCATACTGCTGTTTGCTGTGTACTAATCAAACAAAAAGTAACTACATCAAAACTTTTGGATCTGGTTCTCTTAAGCCCTGTGCTCAAATCAACATAGCTCCTTAATTCTTCCATCTCCAGAAAGCTTGGAAATTGGGAGTTCTGTGATGAGGGTGTGTAGCAATGAGGGATTACCAACAGGGAATTCTCTGAATGTCTCTGAGCTATAGGACCCAGAGCTATGCACACGATTGGGGGCAGCCCAGTATACTTGCTCCAGACCTTGGAGGGCTAAGCTGGCCGGGCGCCTGCTGGACTTACACTGTCATGCCAATCCCTGTGCCTCCCAGCCGTCCTAGGCCTCAGACAAACTGTGAATGGTACTGATAGCTCTTAGGAGGGGTCCCCGACCTGCTGGGAGCTGGAAGGGCCGTGCCCTGCCCCTCTCCACCTGCCTTGGGGCAGGGCCTGACAGGCTCCATAAAGGACTGCTACTGTGGCTGCTGCTGCTCAACAGAGAGGGCTCCTTTTCAAATTGTTTTTATTTTTTATTTATGTCATTTTAAATTGTTATTGATATTAATGACGTGTTTTTAGTTTTAGATTCTAGATTTATGTGGAAATTGATTTCCATTTGGTTGTGTACCTTTTGATGTGTTTCATTTATTGCTTATAATTTTTGTTATGTTGGTAATTATGTAAATCTTGTCATGTTGTAAGCTGCCTTGAGCATTGTTTTAACTATGGAAAGGCAGCATATAAATAAAATAATGATGATGATAACAGGAATGCCCAGCTCCTTTGTTTTTCTTTCTTCTCTGAAGGAATCATCACATGCATGTCCATCAGTCTGTCCCTGCAACCACAACACAGCACAAAACTCTCCATTCCTCTTGGAATTGGCTTTCTGTTCTTCATGGGGCTGGGAAGGTTCATAAGAACCCAGGTTAGGGTTCTGCTCCAAGAATGTTGACATTGAACCCGAACCTCACACTGCTGGGTAACTGTGAAAGCCCAATAAAGATCTGGTATATTATGTCCCCTTGCCCCATAAACAGGTAATAATTAGAACTTAAACCTTCAGGTTGTCTCTGTCCCTCACTTTCTAAATTGCATGATCTCATTGGCTTTTCCATTCTCATCTGCCACAACCACATGTTTTTCATGTTTCAAGTTGCACCACTGCATTTAGGCCTTCATTGTCACCTACTGGGACCCTCACGTTGCTCTCCTACTTTAGATGACAAAATATATTTCTCCATATGCATTTCTCTACATCTTTACATATAACTAGTCAGATTAAGCTGTTGGTTCATGCAAGAAGGGTTTCCTGAAGTGTTTAGAAACACAAATGTCTGGCAAAAAATAATCATTTCTCTATTTCGTAAGGAAATGTAATACCCTGTATTGCACCTGCAACTGAACTTTGCATTATTCTAACTGTTTCCTCCCTCCCCTGAACTGGTGTACAAGGATACACCAGTTGATGCTGCTGTTGATGTTGCTGCTCCTCTTGTTGTTACACCCCTGAGGTCCAAATTCCTAAAAATCTGGTATATGTTGGTGAAACTAGGGAGCTCCCTTCAGATTACCAGTTTGCAGGTGGGCTGCTTGCTTTCCTGTGACTCTCCATTCCCAGTGCACTACTCAACAAGAAATATGTATGATTATTTTGCTCTTATTATTTTGTCTCACAGAGCACAAGGCTCTACAGAGATAACTGTGGAATCAGTAATTATCTCAAACTGCTGGGTTTCATCATCCATCTTGCCAAATCCCATGTCAGACCATGAACACAGTCAGTATCAGAGTGTAAAAGCATATATAAAGTAAACCCTGTATCATTCAGAGCTTTGGTGGGAAATTCTAAACAAAGAGAATCTCATGGGTCAGATATTCGGCATTTTATCAAATTATTCCAGATCCATTAAACCTAATGCAATTCATGGTGGATGAGAGAGAAATCTGGCTTTCTGCATAACTGTTGATCAAGATGAGAGGAGCATTTCTGCTGCTGCTCCTTCTCTTCCTGTGGCTCCAGATGCCTCCAACTGAGTGCAAGGAAGACTCTGAGAGATGCACCATGACGGACCCTTTCCAGCTTGCATACCAGTATTATCAGAGAGGGGATCTGATCATTGGAGGAATTGTTAATACATTTGGCTGTGTATCTGAAGAAATAGATTTTCAGGACCACCCAAACAAAAAGTTTACAGGTGATCTTTTGTAAGGAAATAACTCTATCTATCTAAGAATACACTTCTATATGCTGCTATACGTAAAGGGACCCCTGACTGTTAGGTCCAGTTATGGACAATCTCGCTTTACTGGCCGAGGGAGCCGGCATACAGCTTCCAGGTCATGTGGCCGGCATGACTAAGCCGCTTCTGGTGAACCAGTGCAGTGCATGGAAACGACATTTACCTTCCTGCTGAAGTGGTACCTTTTTATCTACTTGCACTTTGATGTGCTTTTGAACTGCTAGGTGGGCAAGAGCAGGGACCGAGCAATGGGAGCTCACCCCATCGCAGGGATTCGAACCGCCGACCTTCTGATCGGCAAGCCCTAGACTCTGTGGTTTAGACCACAGCGCCACCCGCGTCCCTCATATGATACTATAGGCTACAACTACACCATACAAACCATGGCATACTCAGAAAACATTTCCATATCACTTTTTCCCAGTGTGAAGGTTAAAAATACACTTTCTTATCTTTATATTGTTATCTTGGCATCTTCTTCTGTGTTGCTTTATTCCTCATATGGAGGTTTCTGTCTCCTGCCCCTTCTGCTTTCTCCTCACCTGATCTCATGCTTGATCCTAATCCTCACTCTGTGATTCCTTTCACACCAAGGATGGATGGTTTTACTTTGCAACAAAACTTGGTCCCCACATTCAAAATCACCACCATTCAATTTGACAGACACAGATGCTGTGAGACAGGAATATCATAGATTCTGGATTATATTCAGAGGTGTAACAATTAAACAATATTGGGTAAAAATCACTGAAGTGCTGCAAACTTTTTCTCCCTGAAACAAAGTATCTAACTGAGGTATAGGCAGAGTAGATCAAGTGAAATTAATACCTCTAATTTTGTCTGATCTGTTAATTGTAAGTGATAAGAGAATAACTTTTATATGTGTTTGTGTTGCAGGATGTGAATGTTCTGCACAAAATTAAATGCTTTTTAGCTGCTGTTTTCCAAAAGCTGACCGAATACAAACCATAGATTTCCACTAAAAAGTATTAGGTATTACAATGCATATGGGTTTTTTTTTGCTTATTTGTGTTATTTTATCTTTCGGAATTTGCTGGGGGAAATGCCAGAAAAGATGAATGCCTCTGACACATTGTACAACTCTTTTATTAGTTCAATGCTGAAGTACTACCAGAATACTCTCTCCCTGGTGTTTGCTGTGAAAGAAATCAATGAGAATCCCAACATCGTACCAAATATGAGCTTTGGGTTCCACCTCTATAATAGCTTCTTAAATGCAAGAATGACTTATCAGAACACCCTGAAACTTCTGTCCACCACAGATAGGATTGTCCCCAACTTCAAATGTGACAAGAAAAGAAATATGATGGCTGTTATTGGAGCATTTGAGTCTGACATCTCCCTTCACATGACCACAATCTTAGGCATCTACAAGATTCCACAGGTATAATAACAAATAATAATAATAATAATAATAATAATAATAATAATAATAATATGCAAGGAATGTAGTCTGATAAACAGCCTCAGCTTAAAGCAATGGCTGTAAGATCTAGGGGAAAGTGAGTTGTTAGTATGACTAAGGACTCAGCTAGATTGGTAAAGGAAAAGCATTCTATATTCATTGTATATGCAATATAAAACTGTGACACCAGATGGCGCTGTGGAGTCCCATCTTTGGAACAAGTAATTATTTCAAATTGCTGGGTTTCACCATCCATCTTGACGAAGCCCACATACATTCCATCAGGCCTTAAACACAAAGTGTTTAAAAAATAAACCCTGTGTGAATCAGACTCCCAGTGAGAAATTCTGAACATGCAGGTTTTCTTGGATCACATCTTTGGCACTTCCCTTTATCAAAATAATCCAGAGCCATTTAACCTAATGCAATTCATGGTGGATGAGAGAAACATCTGCTTTTCTGCAAAACTGTTGGGCAAGATGAGAGGAACACTTTTGCTACTACTCCTTCTCTTCCTGTGGCTCCAGATGCTCTAGGAAGACTCTGAAAGATGCACCATGACGGATCCTTTCCAGATTCCATACCAGTATTATCAGATATGGGACTTACCCATTGAAGGAATTGGAAAATATTTTTTCTTCTCTTTATATTGTGATCTTGGCATCTTCTTCTGTGTTGCCTTATTCCTCAATTGGACGGTTTTGTCTTCTGCCTCTTCTGCTTTCTCATCATATGATCCCATGTTTTTCACCTGATCTCATGCTTTATCCACATCCTTCCATTGTGGTTTTTTTCACATCAGGGATGTATGGTTTTACTTTGCAGCAAAGCTTGATTCCCACATTCACAATCAGCATCATTTAATCTGACAGTCACAGATGCTGTGAGATCATAGATTTTGGGGGCTTCCAGAGAGGCACCTCCAGCAATGGCTGGATTCCTCTGATCGGGAGGAATCAGCCCGTGGAAATCTGGGTCTGGCCCCCACGGCGAAGGCAGAGACCCATTAAAAATCACAGGCGGGAGAAGCTTGTGAGCGTGGGATTCGGCGGGCACCTTTTGCGCCTCCCCCACTCGCGGGGAAACCCGATTTCGGGGATCCGGAGCGACGTGGGTTGAGCGGCGCGGTGCTTCGAATCATCTGCTTCTTCCATGGAGCGAAGCCGCATAGCTGTTGTCGGAGAGCGATGACTTTTTCCTGTGGACAATTTGACTCTAAAGTAACTACCCGTGAGTAGAGCTTAATTGGGAGAATTGGATTTTTAAAAAACGTCTAATTTGGCATCGAAACGGGGAAGGTTCAATACAGGAAGTCCGCCTTCCCCTTTTGTAAATAGACTGAAGTAATTGAGGCTGCAAGCTGAAGTCTTGGAAAGCCTTTTGTAAAGACTAAATTTCCATAAGTAAAGAATATAATTTCCCCCCCCCCTTGGAGGCAGGAGAAGAGGGGGGGGGAGTTGTGGACTGAGTCTGCCTGCAGAAGAGACCAAGAGAGGCAAAATACCGCCGCTCGGTCCCTGGAAACGGGCTGCTAGTAGGTCCGACGTTTGGTGGATGTTTATTGACAGTGTTTGGATCGTTCATTGACAGCTAGCATAAGAGAAGATACATTGTTTCTACTGTCTCCAGCAGTGAAAGTATCTTTGAAATTAGTTTTGGGTCGTTTCAACTGTGCCTATAAGAGGATATTATGTATCAATACAAATAGAAACTGTTTCCCTCTAGTGGAAGTTCTTGAAACTGGCGGCTACATAAGATCTGGGCTGGGAAATTTCCAGCGGTAAGATAACACCCGTGAGACTGTGAGATTGACCTTGAATCTATTGAGTGTTATGGCAGATGGGAAAGACGGAATGTCGCCAGAAGAGGCCTTAGCGGTTGTACTAGTGAAAATAAATGACTCGCTGGAACAACTTCACAAGAAAATGGATGTGATAAATATGAAAGTGGATGCTGCAAATATTAAAACTGACTTAATGGTAGAAAGTTTAAATAACCTGGGACAAAAGGTGAATACTAATATAGAAACCACCCAGAAATTGATACAGGAATCTATCCTGATACGGCAAACTGTGGATGAAGTTAAGGAGACAACCCTTGCTGCTGAAGTTAAAGTAATTCAACTGGAGAGAGTCCCATCCATTCAAGGACAACTTTATGAATTCAAGCTGACACTGGTTATGACTGAAGAGAAACAGATGAAATTGAGGATCAGAGCCCTACCCGAGGAAAATGTGAATGTATTCAAGGGCAATTGTGAAGGACGTTGGCTTGAAGAGAAGGGGGATTTGGAAACAGGGTTAAATTGGAAGTGGTTATTGTTGGGCCGAGTTGTTGTGGTGGGGATGAGGGTCGCTGTGAGGTTGGGGATGCTGTTTTTGTTTCAAACACTGCAAGCTTTGGATGGGAGGGATTGTTTCAGGAGGTGGCAGAGGGACGTCTCTAGATTTGTTTGGCAGGGCAGGAAGCCCCGAGTAAAACTTAAAATATTAACGGATGCTAAAGAAGGAGGTGGACTTGCCCTGCCAGACCCCTAAGTTTTGTTGTGAATCTTCTGCTTTTTGCTGGCTGAGAGAATCGGCAGAATCCGAGACCAGGGAGAAGAGCTGGTGGAAGAAGACTGGAAGTTTAAAGACTATTTACAGAAATATTGCAAAATTAATGAATGTTAGAACACAGTTGGAATGAAGTTATATGGCTTTAGCAGAAATGTTATAAGGAATTAAGTATAAATAGATCAATAGAGTATTAAAGGGAACAAAATAAGGTTAGAATGTGTTAAGATAATTATAGGATAGAAAATAGGGGAGGATGGAAAGGAATTGCTGAAATAATTAATTGATGTGGAATACAAAAAGGGAGGTGTGAGGAAGTCGTGGAAATAAGCGAACGAAAGATATGACATTGAAATTGTTTAATATGTTTTAAATGGTCTTTGTTTTGTTTTATTTGTCTTATGTGTTAGTTTTGTAGTGTTTTTGTATTGTATTGTGTTGTTTTTCGTTTGTTTGTTTTTTCCTTTTTTCCTTTTTTGTTTGTAGTGTTTAAATTTAAATTTTTGGAAACTCAATAATTTTTTTTTTTTTTTAAAAAGAGATCATAGATTTTGGATAATATTCCCTGCTATAAAATGTAAACAATATTGTGCAATAAAAATAGCAGTGTTGCAACCCTTTTTTTTTCTTTGCACAACAAAGGGTTATATATAAACCATATCGCGAGAAGGCTCACTGAAATTAATACAATCATCCTCCTGTCCAGTAGCACACAAGGAAGGAATTGTTGTTTCCTTTAGCAACCTGTGAGGGGCCATGATTTAAAGCTCTAGTGGTCCACCTCCAGATAAGAGAGTAACTTATGTGCATGAGTATCTTGCAGGATGTGCATGTTCTGCAAAATTAACACCTGTTAGATGCTCTGTTCCTAAAGCTGACGTAATACTTTCCATGTGTTTCAATTATCAGCTGTTAGGAGACATAATGCAAATGATTTACAATTAAGTAGGCTTTTTGAACTGAATATATTGCTTGAATCCCTTTCCTAAAATTTTCACCAAAGTTCATTTTCTCTAGAACATTTTTCATGAATTTCCATGAGACATTATCAAACGCTTTCTCAGCATCTAAAAACATCAACGCTGCCTGTTTTTCATTTCTTGCTTCCATGTATTCTATAACATCTATAATATTTCTGATATTGTCCTTCATTTGTCTACTTGGAAGAAACCCTGCCTCACTGTCTATGGGTTTCAAATATCAACTGTTAGGAGACACAGCGCATATGTGTTGTTTGCTTATTTGTTTTATTTAATCTTTTGGAATTTGCCTGAAAAAGCCAGAAAATAACCTGTGTACTTAAAAAGTAGAGGAGAATATCTCTGCCACATAGCACGGCTCTTTTATTAGTGGCACACCAAAGTACTACCAGAATATTCCCTCCCTGGTATTTGCTGTGAAAGAAATCAACGAGAACCCTAATACCGTAACGAATATGAGCTTTGGGTTCTACCTCTATGAGAGCCACTTAAATGCAAGGACGACTTATCAGAACACCCTGGCTTGGATGACTGCCTGACCTCCTGTCACATGTGTCCCTGCAGCTTGTCTGGAAGTAGAGGGGAATCAGGCAGAGGGAGGGAGGTTAGTACAGTGCCAGTGCACCAGTAGGAGTTCTCCTCCTCCCAGTAAGATGCATTTTGGTTCACAAATTGTTTCAGGAATTGTGAACTAGGAATAATAATAATAATAATAATAATAATAATAATAATAATAATAATAATAATAATTTTATATGCTGCCCATCTGACTGGGTGCCATCAGCAGCTCTGGTTGGCTACCAACAACAAAAAAATCATCATGAGTTCCACTTCAGGTAAATCTAATATCTCTTAAGAAATATTTCACTTTCTACATACTTCATGGTAAATGATAAAGCTGACCAAGATGTTGTCATTGATGGGTAATGGATTCAGTGTTTTATGTTATAACACCTCTAAAATAGGGAACTTGTGCTTACATTCATTTGTCCAATATACAAAACTAAAGAATATATTTTTACTTTCGATAAATCCTCATGGGTTCCACTTCAGGCAGTTATGTGGGATGAATTCTAATCGTCTGCTATAACTCTCCCATTATTGTGAGGTTGATTTCTTCCTTAGATTGCTTATTGTGTATTAGCTCCAGTGAGGAGGACCGAGTTGCAGCTCCAAACCTTCTTCCGGACGGTGCCCAATGAGAAATATCAATATGCAGGGATTGTCAAGCTACTTCTTCATTTCCAATGGACGTGGGTCGGACTTGTTGCTTCAGATGATGAGAATGGAGAGAAGTTTATGGAAATCTTGGAGCCAATGCTTTCCCAGCATGGAGTCTGCACAGCCTTCAAGGAAAAAGTACCATCCTTATCTCAAGGGATAGAATATTTCATCTCACTGGATCTCATTCAGACTAAATTCTCTTTTCTGATGGACTCAGATGTCAATATATTAGTGCTATGTGCAGAACCTCAAACTACTGCAGCTGTGAAATGGATGATTTATTTTTCTTCATTAGCTGAAGATATTGCAGAGAATTCTAAAGGCAGAGTGTGGATTTTGACAGCCCAATGGGCCTTCTCCTCAGAAACAATGCAAAGGTATTATGACATTCAAGCCTTTGATGGTGCCCTGTCTTTTGCAATTCACACAGAAAAAGTCCAGGGATTTACAGAATTCCTGCAGACCCTAAACGCCAACTCTCCAAATGGAGATGGGTTCCTCCAGACTTTCTGGGAAAAGGCATTCAACTGCTTATTTTCTGTTTCCAATGACCCCAATGAAAGCAGAGACACATGCACTGGCAAAGAGAGACTGGAGAGCCTTCCTGGGCATATTTTTGAAATGACCATGACTGGTCAAAGTTACAGTACCTATAATGCGGTTTATGCCATTGCATATACTTTGCACAATATTCTCTCATCCAGACCAAAACCCAGAAGGATGGCAGGCAGAGGTGGACTTGATCCTTCAAATCTGCAACCTTGGCAGGTAAGATTTCATATTTGGAATAAATCTTTGCTTGGGGCTGATCTGATGGGTGAAGACACGGAGTCCATAGAAGGAATACACATGGAAGAAAAACACCTCTTACAGCATTTACCTTTCCCACACAAAACAAATGTTCTTTTCGGTGCTTCCCTGTTTTCTCTTGCCTTCAAGTTGGAGCCAGAATCAATATATTTCCTGTTCTTCCCCTTCAAGTTGCAGAGGTGGAAGTATCTCCTCCTGCTCTTCCTCACACAGAAATGTCACCTCTTTGTAGAACTCAACAATGTTGTGGAAGGAGCTGCATGTTCTGCTGTCAGTGTGTTTGTGATGCTGATATGTCAGGAGTGGTGAAGAAAGAGGCATGCTAAACTGGGAGTCTTGATGTGTTAATATCAGAAAGATGGTATGTTTTTATCCAGGAAGAACCTCTCCAGAACATTCCTTTGGCAGCATCTCATCCCCTTCCCCTTGCCCTACCAGAAGGTCTTCCTTTCTTACCAGGCTCTCAGAAGGTCCAGGGAGGGCCCTGGGTGTGCAGCCATCCACGTTGTTTGCTGGGCTCTGGGAAGGAGGCATGAAGGTGCTTCCCTCCCAAAGCCAGGTGAGCATGGCAGTGCATTCCATGCCAGCCTCAGGGAAGGAGACACAAGACCACTGGCTGCGTCCCACTGGCCAGGAAGGAAGGTGACCCCTTGCTTCCCATGCTGTGGGGAGGTCATTACAAGGCTCCAGGAGCATCCCAAGGTCCTCCGAAGGTGGACCACACAATTCTGGACTCCTTTCCATTGTGTGACATTGTATTGATTGATACTTTTCCTTTGCTTTGTTTTATTCTGCCTAGCTTCCCTCTTTCCTGAGGAGCATCTCCTTCAACAACAGTGCTGGGGACTTTGTGTCTTTTGATGAGAATGGGGAATTGGCAGCTGGATTTGATGTTCTGAACTGGGTTACTTTCCCCAACCAAACCTTCTTGCGAGTGAAAGTAGGAAAGACAGAACCAAAGGAATCACAAGACTATGTGGACTTCAGCATGGATGAAGAAGCCATCACATGGCACAAAGCTTTCAATCAGGTGGGAGTAGACTCTTGGTTTTTAAAAAACGGGAACATTTTTATTAATATTCAGAATACAAATGCAAGAATAAGGGCCGATATTAATAACATACTTAAGTCCAGTAAATGCATGAAGGGGTTCTTACAATAGAGTAAGCTCTCCTGCCAGGCTTAGCTAGGTCACGTTAATGTCAGAGTAAAGGGGAAGGGAAGGTCAAGGACCCTTGAAGGTTAAGCTCAGTCAAAGGCGACTATGGGGCGCAGCACTCATCTCGCTTTTCAGGCACAGGGGCCTGACATTTGTCCGTAGACATCTTTCTGGGTCATGTGGCCAGCATGACTAAACTGCTTCTGGTGCTATGGAACACCGTGACCTCAGAGCGCACAGAAACACCGTTTACCTTCCCACCACAGTGGTACCTATTTATAAACTTGCACTGGTGTGCTTTTGAACTGCTAGATTGGCAGGAGCTGGGACAGAGCAACAGGAGCTCAACCCGATAGGGGGATTCAAACTACCAACCTTCCGATCAACAAGCCCAGGAGGCTCAGGGGTTTTGACCACAGCATCACCCACATCCCTAATGTAGGAGTAAATCAGTGATCTTTCCCTGTCCTCTTTCCATCCACCATCTTATACAGATGAAAAATTAAGTTTCCCTTCTGCTTCTACCCCAATATTTATATTACAATTTATTCACGCATACACCACCATTCTGTAATAAGATGAATCTGCCAAATGATCTCATCTCTTTGGTTCAAACTGTGTTCTTTACCATGCAAAAGGGAGCTTCTTCTTCTCCTCTCTTTCTGGCTAGGTGATGCCCCTTGGTTTGTGCAATGATCGGTGCCAGCCAGGCTACAGCCGGAAAAAGAAGGAGGGGCTGCCATTTTGTTGCTATGACTGTGCTTCATGTCCAGATAGGATGATTTCAAATCAAACGGGTAGGAGACATCATCTGCTCTTTTATCATTTGCTTTCTAGTCTATTTCAACATTTTCCCCTTATTAACAGTTCAGTACTCACTCCTAAACAGGACAGCAGTTGCACTCAGATCTGGAAAAAAGGAGACAGAAACAGAGAGTGGGGCAAACTAAAGCCACAACTTTAACCTTTCCAAAGTAGACCTGTGGAAATAGGTGTGGATCATGTCCAGTGTTCTCTGCCTGCTCCCTACCTGCCACAGCTTGTGTAGTCAGGGAAGACTTTCCTAACCCTCCATCCTCATAGTTTTAGGGCTGAGAGCCAGAAACACAAAATCAAATTCTGCTGCTCCAAGATATCATAGTTGGTTTCTCACTTTTCAGCAGAGACGAGTCTTTGCTCTTTCAATGACACCATATTAACAGTCGTCAATAGGTTGCATCTGAAACTCCTGGTGATGTGATTGATACCACCTCTATGGTTTATGAAGATAATTTACCCGTTGATTTTACTGGTTTCTACTTATCTCTGATCCTTGTTTCCAATTAATTAGTGGCTCAGAATTGTGTTTTGGGAGCAGAAGCAATATTTCTTTCAAAGGAAAATTGAAAGTTCATTAGAGATGAAGGAATCCATTTCATTACACACAAAAAAGGGTGACTTGTTTATTTAAACTCATATATCATTTATTTGTGTTTTTTTAGATATGGATTATTGTTTTGAATGCCAAGAAGGACAATTTCCAAACCACAACAGAGATCAATGCATTCCCAAGAGGCAACATTTCCTTTCCTACGCCGAGCCTTTGGGAATCACATTAGCGGCCTTAGCTCTGCTCTTTGCTCTGGTCACAGCCTTGGTCCTTGGCATCTTCTCTAAGAACGGGGACACTCCCATTGTCAAAGCCAACAACCGGGACCTCACCTACACTCTGCTCCTTGCCCTCTTGCTCTGCTTCCTCTGCTCCTTGCTCTTCATTGGCCAGCCTCACCCAGTCAGCTGCTCTTTACGACAAACGGCCTTTGGCATCATCTTCTCCATTGCGGTGTCTTGTGTCTTGGCCAAAACCATCACGGTGGTTCTGGCCTTCATGGCCACCAAACCAGGATCCAGGATGAGGAAATGGGTGGGGAAATCTCTGGCCAACTCTGTTCTTCTGGGTTGCTGCTCACTTCAAGCCAGTATTTGTGCTGTTTGGCTCTGTACGGCTCCTCCCTTCCCAGATGTGGACATGAACTCCCTGGTGGAGGAAATCATCCTGGAATGCAACGAAGGCTCTGCCCCCATGTTTTATTGTGTCCTGGGGTACCTGGGATTCCTGGCCCTTGTCAGCTTCACAGTGGCTTTCCTGGCCAGGAAGTTGCCCGACAGTTTCAACGAAGCCAAGTTCATCACTTTCAGCATGTTGGTGTTCTGCAGTGTTTGGCTGTCCTTTGTTCCCTCTTATCTGAGCAGCAAAGGGAAGCAGATGGTGGCTGTGGAGATCTTCTGCATCTTGGCCTCCAGTGCAGGCTTGCTCGCTTGCATCTTCTTCCCCAAATTGTATATAATCATTCTGAGGCCCAACTTGAACAGCAAAGACCACTTGATTCTGAGGAGCAAATAAGAGCCAACCTGTGTTGATGCCTTTAATTGTTGCATTATTAGAACAAGCAGACATTTATGTGGTGGCCACCAGAGAGCTACTAGGCTGACAGAGGGCTTGAGTGATCCCTAAAGGGACAGCATTTATTGGGCAGCTTGTGTCCTAAGTGGGGGGAGGTCATAGCATCAAAGAATTGGAAGGTACCCCAATGTAATGATCCCATGGTATGCAACCAGTCCAGTAAGCAATAATGAGACTCCATCAGTTTTATGTAGGTTTATTTACTGAAAAAACACATTCCCGCTCCCGCTCAGTAATGTTATTTGCTTAATCTGAATCATTCCAACAGGAATGACGCTGGAAGCCTGCCTTTCTTCTCCTCCCCTTCCACAGTCCCTGGATCTTCTCCCATCTCCTGCTACGGGGACTGAAAGATTGACCTGTCTCTTCCCCTGAAGACACTGTCTCAGACTCCGGCTTATCTGATGGTTCCCTGGCCACGCTTTGGCCGGCTTCCAACTCTTCCTCTCCTAGGAGCTAACAGCTTCTCCCCTGGGAAGGAGGAGCCGCAGGCTGCCTTGCCTGGACTCTAACTGTTCTCTCATCTGCAGAGTCAGCCTCTTGTTCAGTTTCCAAGGCTGACCCTTCTGCTGCTCCCTGGGGGGCCACGTTCCTGACACCCAACGTCATCTACTCAAACCCCCTGCAGTGCAGGAGTCACTAACAATCCCTGACAAACGTGAGGAGAGAGAGAGACTTTCTGTTCCTCATCAGGCAATGGTGTTTCCATCTGCACCACCCAGCCTTTCCCAGACTGTGACTTTGAGAACAGCAGCAGCAGCAGCAGCTGGGAAGAGGGGAATTCAGGAATATGTTATAAGAATAGTTTTATAAGTGGTGTGTCTTTGTTTCCCAATTTGATCCTTTTACATGGTTTTGTATGTTTTGTGGTATTTTATGGATTGTGATTTGCTGTTATTTTTATTGATTATAGATTGGTAATTCTTTAATGTGGTACATGTGAACTGCTTAATTTTTATTTGCCAATGTTTAATCTTATTGTTTACTATTAGAGTCTGGTGGATTGTTGAATTTTTCTTTGTTCGATATAAGTTTTTTTAAAAAAGTTGTGATTTTTTATATTGTATCAGATTGTTACTATTAATGTTTGCTGTTATGTGTTGGAAGCCGCAACCTAGCCAAACTGGCAGGATATAAATAACATATTATTATATATTATCATTATATTTATGGAAAGTAAACAGGCCAAGGAAATCCCTTGTGTATTCTTATCTTTTTCATACTCGGTGTTTTCACTCCTCTCTTGTCACTGTGCATTTCTTTACAACATTGTTCACATTCTGTTCTCAAAGTTGTTCACACAAAAATCTAAGCCTAAACACACTAATACTTAAGAACATAGGGAGAACTCGCTGGATCCAGCCCATGGTGCATTTAGTCCAGCATCCTGTTCTCACAGGGACCAACCAGATTATCTATTATTATTATTATTATTATTATTATTATTATTATTATTATTATTATTATTATTATCAATTTGTATACCACCCTTCATTTAGTAGTAGTAGAAGAAGAAGAAGAAGAGTTTGGATTTGATATCCCGCCTTTCACTCCCTTTAAGGAGTCTCAAAGCGGCTAACATTCTCCTTTCCCTTCCTCCCCCACAAAAAAAACCATGTGAGGTGAGTGGGGCTGAGAGACTTCAGAGAAGTGTGACTGGCCCAAGGTCACCCAGCAGCTGCATGTGGAGGAGCGGAGACGCGAACCCGGTGCCCCAGATTACGAGACTACCGCTCTTAACCACTACACCACACTGGCTCTCAAAGAAGAAGAGTTTGGATTTGATATCCCGCTTTATCACTACCCGAAGGAGTCTCAAAGCGGCTAACATTCTCCTTTCCCTTCCTCCCCCACAACAAACACTCTGTGAGGTGAGTGAGGCTGAGAGATTTCAGAGAAGTGTGACTGGCCCAAGGTCACCCAGCAGCTGCATGTGGAGGAGCGGGGAATCGAACCCTGGTTCACCAGATTACAAGTCCACCGCTCTTAACCACTACACCACACTGGCTCTCTGTAGTAGTAGTAGTAGTAGTATTCCCTGCCCATCTGATTGGGTTGCCCCAGCTACTCTTGGTGGCTTCCAGTATATATATATATATATATATATATATATGCTTTCGTAGGTTTTCACGGGTACAGGAATGCAGGTTTTGGTGTCTTCGGGTGTCTTCCCGTGTAAGAGTTGGGGTGTCTAGGCGACGTTTCGACGAGGTCTCACTCGTCATCTTCAGGCTGGTGCTTTCGGCTTCTTGTTACTAGAACAGAGCAGGATCTCAGTGTTTGAGTTCCTATAAATACTGTTGAGGGGGTGTGGTGTATAGCCTCCAACGTTCTGGGCAGAGAGGAAGTTCCCAGGTTAGTGTGCCTTTTCTTCTTTTGTTCATTAATTACTTGAGGGAAATCACTCAAGATATCTAATGAACTAACATTAAGAACTAAAAAAGTGGAACTACAACCTAGGACACTCTTGGAGTATAATTCATTACTGTTGGAATTAAGAAGAGAAGAAAACTCACCTTTCAGATGGAGACTAAACGAAAGCTTATTAGACAATAAAAATTACCTTGCAGAAAGCAGGGAAAAACCCTGAGAGATTATTTTGAACTAAATTTGAAGCAATGTATGGATATAAATTGTTTGGGGCACAATTAAAGCAGTAATGAGAGGTTTTTTTATACAACAAAATACTCTGCAAAAAAAAGAGAGAGAAGAGAGAAGAAAAAGAAAGAGTTACTCGATGAACTGATTAAACACGAAAAACAAATAATTAAAAAACCAGGAAATGAATCAACAAAACAGAATATAAAGATGTTACAAACCTAATTTTCAATGTTGGTAAATCAAGAAATTGAATGGAAAATAAAATTGATAAAACACAAATTTTGAGTTTGCAAACAAATGAGGAAAATTGCTAGCATAGCAGTTTTTTTTAAAAAAGCAAGGAAGTTGGATTGGAAAATGAAGATAAAATTGATCCATATTTAAAGTAGAATGTCCTAAAAAGATTCCAAAAGAAAAGATAAATCTTTTAAATGCACCAATAATGATGATGGAACTGCAACAAGCAACAGGGCAAGCTAAAACAGAGAAATTGCCACAACCAGATGGACTTTCAGCTAAACATTACAAAAAACTGCAAAATCAGTTGGCACAACCATTGAAAGATGTAATGAATAAGATAATGAATTTGAGTCAATTGTCAGATTCTTGCTTATATTACATTAATTCCAAAACAGGTTTCAGATTTACTTTTAGTTAAAAATTACAGGCCGATCTCACTATTGAATAATGACTACAAATTATTTGCCAATATTTTGGCAAACCATTTGAAAACAGTATTAAAAGAAACAGTCCACCAAGATCAAGCTGGCTTTCTACCTGGCTGCCAGATGAAAGATAATACAAGGAATATAATAGACATAAAAGAATATCTGGAGGCCAGGAATGAAAAGCAAGTGGCTTTGATGTTTATTGATGCAGAGAAGGCCTTTGATAATTTTTCTTGGATTATTATGAAAAAGACAATAGAAATGATGGAATTTGGAGAGCCATTCCTTAGAGGAATTGATGCCATATATTCTGAGCAGAAAGCCATTCTGATTGTGAATAATGTAGTAACTGAAAAATGTGGAATTACAAAGGGAACAAGACAGAGTTGTCCCATGTCACCATATTGCTTATACTAGTCTAAGAGATCCTGGCGAGAAATTATGGTGGGGAGTAAAGCATATAAACTGAAAGCTTTTGTGGACAACCTTGTGATAACAGTTGAAGAAGCCCTGGTCAACATACCAAGGCTGTTAGATAAGATTCAGAAAATTGGGCAAGTAGCTAGTTTTATGAATTCAGTTTGTTTGTTTGTTTGTCTGTCTGTCTGTCTGTTTATCATTCTTTCTTTCATCTAACTATCATCTATCTCTCTATCTATCATCTATATCAATCAATCAATCAATCAATCAATCATCTATCTATCATCTATCTATCATCTATCTATCTATCTATCTATCTATCTATCATCTATCATCTATCATCTATCATCTATCATCTATCATCTATCATCTATCATCTATCATCTATCATCTATCATCTATCATCTATCTATCTCTATCTATCTATCTATCTATCTATCTATCTATCTATCTATCTATCTATCTCTATCATCTATCTATCATCTATCTATCTATCTATCTATCTATCTATCTATCTATCTATCATCTATCTATCATCTATCTATATATCATCTATCATCATCTATCATCATCTATCTAGTAAAAAAAAGGCAAAGGAAATTGAAAAACTGCAACAGTTGGTAATGATAAGCATCCTAGCTGACCTCAAAGGACACATCATTGTTCCTTAAAATCCTATTCCCTTTGTTTCTGTTTTGTCCTCTAGATAGATGGCAAGAGAGTTCCCCCTGCGATGCAAGAATCTCAGCTCAAGCTTCCATGACAGCTCTTCATGTTGGAAAGTTCTTCCTGACAAGTATAATACAGTGATACAGTGATTAAGGATAAGAATAAAAACAACAACATGGGAGTGTTGGGAAGTGAATATATATATCCCTCAAGTAATTAATGAACAAAAGAAGAAAAGGCACACTAACCTGGGAACTTCCTCTCTGCCCAGAACGTTGGAGGCTATACACCACACCCCCTCAACAGTATTTATAGGAACTCAAACACTGAGATCCTGCTCTGTTCTAGTAACAAGAAGCCGAAAGCACCAGCCTGAAGATGACGAGTGAGACCTCGTCGAAACGTCGCCTAGACACCCCAACTCTTACACGGGAAGACACCCGAAGACACCAAAACCTGCATATATATATATATATATATATATATATATATATATATATATGTATATGTATATAATTTTTATTGGTTTTACAAAATTTTTAAGAAACAAACAAACACTTAAAAAGACATACAAACACGTATAATTTCATAACATTTTTTCATAAACCTCTTTTCCGAGACTCCCCCATACCCCCCCTTTCTGCATCCCAATGTCCATAATTTTATAGCAACTCCCAATTGTTCCTTTCCAACCTCTGTCATCTTAGTCTTCTCTGTATTCTGACCTTATATCACTGTATCCCTTTATTCCTGAAAACCACAACATTCTAGCATTCATCAAGTTTATAATAGTCCTTAAGGTATCTCTTAAATTTTCTCCATTCTTCTTCCGCCGTCTCTTTTCCCTGGTCACGGATTCTGCCTGTCATCTCAGCCAATGTCATATAGTCCATCACCTTCATCTGCCATTCTTCCAGAGTGGGTAGATCTTGTGTCTTCCAATACTTTGCGATGAGTATTCTTGCTGCTGTTGTAGCATACATAAAGAAAGTTCTATCCCTCTTTGACACCAATTGGCCGACAATGCCCAAGAGAAAGGCCTCTGGTTTTTTAAGGAAAGTACATTTAAGTACCTTTTTCATTTCATTATAAATCATTTCCCAGAAGGCCTTAATCTTCGGGCATGTCCACCAAAGGTGATAAAAGGTACCGGCTTCCAGTATATATAAAAACATAATAAAACATCACATACTAGAAGGCTTCCCGATACTGGGCTGCCTTCAGATGTCTTCTAAAGGTTATATAGTTATTCATCTCCTTGACATCTGAAGGGAGGGCGTTCCATAGTGAAGGAGCCACTATCGAGAAGGACCTCTGCCTGCTTCCCTGTAATCTCACTTCTTGCAGTGTTAGGGACTGGCCACAGGAGCCTGACCCTTCCAGGGAGGGGGAAGCGGGTGACAGTTTAGAGTTACAACAGGGGTTTGAGGGAGGCCACAGAGGGTGGTAAAAAGAGGACGGTAATAAACATTCCCTTGTCTTTGTACATTCTTGGGCAGCCAGCCCAGAGTTGCCGACAGCTGCCTGACATGCAGTGAGGGAACTGCCAGGAGGCTCTCAGAGCTAGACCTCAGTGTCCAGGCTGAACGATGGAGGCCCCTTCAAGTATACACCCATAGATCTCAGGGTTCTTCACCACGTGGAATTCCAATGTTAAAACCGCAATCTACACAATAACATTAAGAACAACAACAAACCAATAATCTTCCCATTTAAAAGGGCACTGGAGGTCAACCAGCCAAAGCCCTAGTTGAAGAAGAAAGTTTTTGCCTTCTAGCCTAACCTAGAGGTTACCAGAGCAAAGACAACATTACTTTGGCTTTGCCTGGCCATGAGCTGAAGCTGATGGAAGACGCTCTGCACCATGGAGGTCACCTGAGCCTCAAGCAGAAGCTGTGAACCTGCTCCTTCAGAGGGGCTAAAGCCTCATCAAGAGCAGACAACCTTCCATCCATCAGGTCTAATGAACCACCCACAAACTGTGCCTCACTCTAGTCTGGATTGAGCTTCAGATTTATTGACTCTTACCCTGTCCATCACCAAGACAACAATCCAGCACACAAACTGCCACTCTTTCAGGTGAAAAGGAGAAGTAGAGCTGTGTGTGATCAGCATATTACTGACAAGATGCTCCAAAACTCTAGATAACCCTCCTCAGAAGTCGCATGTAGATGTTAAACAACATTGGGGATAAAATTGAACTCTGCAGAGTCCCACGTGGAAGGCTCCCTGGGCCAAGTGACATTCCCCAAGCATCACCCTCTGAAAACGACCATCCAAGTCAGACTTGGAACTAGTAGGAAGCAATGCTGCTCAACCCAACTCAGTCTGCACAAGGACCCCATAGTTGATAGCACTGAAAAGATCAAGGAGAATACACAGGGACACATTCACTCCATCTCTGTCCTAACAGAAGTTATCATAGAAGGCCACAAAAGCAGTTTTCATGCCCAAACTGGGCCTAAACCTCGACTTAAAGGGCTCTAGAAAATGGTTTTCATGCAAGAGAGCCTGGCTCTGCCCAAGAAGAGGAGATTAGTGACTGGCCAGTCATTCCTTAGGTTTTTCAAGGGTGGGTTTCTTGAGAAGTGGTCTTATCACTACCTCATGTAAGCAAGCAGAGGCCGTCCCCTTGCACAAGGAGGCCTTAACTGTTGTAGAGTAGCAATACTGAGCTCCTTGTGTTGCACATAAAGCCTGCCCTTTCTCATGGATAAACTAAAAACCACATGAGACAGTGAGCGGAGAAGGAGTCCTTCTGTATTTTATTTCTGTGCAGAAAGGTCCAACAGGAATAACACCCAAAGTAACTGGACTCAGGACAAAGAATTCCATATCATTTTATACATAGATAATATACATTCTATACATTCCATTAAGTTTAAATTTCATATCCAATCGAAACTTAGTTCCCCTCACCCCATTTCCTTATAAGGCACTTAACTCTAAAGTTACTACACTGGAGAGCATGCATACTAACTATCAACTTAAATAAAGAGGGCATCGTGTGATTGGTCAACAGCTTAGACAAAGGGAACACCGTGTGATTGGTCAGAGTATTTGGTAATTTACTTCACTTGGAAGCTTAATCCCACGTAAAACTGACACCCTTTTAAAAATTATTCATACGTTCGTTTAATATTCAGAATCTTTACTTGCAGAAGGGATGATAAAGGAATAATATATTGAAACACATTCTAAAAATGTAAGTTTATCCAAGCATGGGCTCAGCTTCACTTAGAAAAACACAGCTTCTTGCTTTAAACCCAACCGTGTGTCTCTCCCTCCTCCAGATATGCTCTCGGCCTGTACTTTAGGATAGAGGCCATGCAGCTAGTTGAAGAAATCTGCTTTCAATTTCTGTCCTTCTCTCTGCTTCACTTCAGAGACTTTGCTCACCGCTGCTCTGCTCTCTCTCTATTCATTGGGAGAAGGAGCATCAAGAGTGTTTCTTCTCAATAGTGTCCAGAGAAGATCCCAAGACTTCTCTCCCAGCTATGTTCATTGCACAGCCATCTTCCTGCGCTCTGTCATCATAGTGAAGTCACTCACACCAAAGGGAGTCTGTGACTTGGTGCTTCTTATGTGACAAGTTAAGCAATCACACAAGAGCCACTAAGAACCCAGGTTGCTTGCTTAGGAGCCACACTGAGAAGAGCTTGAGTGAACTTCTAACACCTTGCCAACATTTTGTTCACCATTAGAGCCTTTCCCTTGGGTGCTTCCATCACCAGGGACATCTTACAGTCTGCAAGTCCAAGAATGCAAGTCCAGATCTACCTCTCTTTTAAATTGGATTCATTAAAGGCAGTGAAGGTCCTGTGTGAGTGTCTGGAAGTGGTTGCAGGATGGATGGCGGCAGGATGGATTGAGGTTGAATCCTGACAAGACAGGAGAACTGTTCTTGGGGGACAGGGGGAAGGATGGTGTGGAGGGCTCCCTGGTCCTGAATGGGGTAACTGTGCCCCTGAACGACCAGGTGTGCAGCCTGGGAGTCATTTTGGACTCACTGCTGTTCATTGAGGTGCAGGTCAATTCTGTGTCCAGGGCAGCTGTGTACCAGCTCCATCTGGTATGCAGGATGAGACCCTATCTGCCTGCGTACTGTCTTGCCAGAGTGGTGCATGCTCTAGTTATCTCCCGCTTGGACTACTGCAATGCTCTCTATGTGGGGCTACCTTTGACGGTGACCCAGAAAGTACAATTAATCCAAAATGTGGCAGCTAGACAGGTGACTGGGAGCGGCCGCTGAGGCCACATAACACCGGTCTTGAAAGACCTACATTGGCTCCCAGTACGTTTCTGAGCACAATTCAAAGTGTTGGTGCTGACCTTGAAAGCCCTAAATGGCCTCAGTCCAGTATACCTGAAGTAGCATCACCACTCCCATCGTTCAGCCCAGACACTGAGGTCCAGCGCCGAGGGCCTTCTGGGGGTTCCCTCACTGTGAGAAGTGAAGTTACAGGGAACCAGGCAGAGGACCTTCTTGGTGGTGACACCCGCCATGTGGAACACCCTCCCATCAGATGTCAAAGAAATAAACAAGTACCAGACTTTTAGAAGACATCTAAAGTCAGCCCTGTTTAGGGAAGTTTTTAATATTTGATGAATCATTGTATTTTAATATTCTGCTGGAAGCCGCCCAGAGTGGGTGGTGCAACCCAGCCAGATGGGCAGTGTATGAATAATAAATTATTATTATATTTTAGTGTTTGACCACGCAAGAATGGAACTGCTCCAAGAATGCTCATATGGAATCTGAACCTCACACTGCCAGGTAACAGTGAAAGCCCAAGAAAGATCTGGTATATTATTTCCCCTTGCCCCATGAACAGGTCATAATCAGAACTTAAACCTTCAGGTTGTCTCTTTCGCTCACTTTCTAAATTGAAGGATCTCACTGGCTTTTCCATTCTCACCTGCCACAATCACATGTCTCTTACGTTTCAAGTTGCACCCCTGCATTTACGCTGTCATTGTCACCTGCTGGGTCCCTCACGTTGCTCTCCTATTTTATATGACAGAATACATTTCTCCATATACATTTCTCTACATCATGCGAGAAGGGTTTTCTGACGTGTTTAGCAACACAAATATCTGGCAACACTAACCATTTTTCTATTTTGTGAATAAATGTAATACCTTGTACTGCACTTGTAACTGGAGTCTGCATTATTCTATCTGTATCCTCCCTCCCCTTAATTGCTGTACAAGGATACACCAGTTGTTGTTGTTGTTGTTGCTGCTGCTGCTGCTCTTGTTGTTACACCCCTAAGGTCCAAAATCTTAAAAATCAGGTCCATGTTGGTGACGCATGTACACTTAAGGAAAATGGGGCATGTGGGATTGAGGAAGAGATTTGGAAAAACTATTGAGCTCCCTTCAGATTACTGGTTTGCAGGTGGGCTGCTTGCTTTCCTGTGACTCGCCATTCCCAGTGCACGTCTCAATGAGAAATATGTATGATTTTTTTGCTCATATTATTTTGTCTCACAGAGCACAATGCTCAACGGAAATAACTGTGGAATGAGTAATTATCTTAAACTGATGGGTTTCATCATCCATCTTGCCAAATCCCATGTCAGGCCATGAACACAGTACTTTCAGAGTCCAAAAGCATATATTATGTAAACCCTGTATCATTCAGAGCTTCAGTCAGAAATTCTAAACAAAGAGGATCTCATGGGTCAGATATTTGGCACATCCCTTTATCAGATTAATCCAGATCTATTAAACCTAATGCAATTTTTGGTGGATGAGAGAGAAATCTGCCTTTCTGCATAACTGTTGGCTAAGATGAGAGGAGCATTTCTGCTGCTGCTCCTTCTCTTCCTGTGGCTCCAGATGCCTCCAACTGAGTGCAAGGAAGACTCTGAGAGATGCACCATGACGGATCCTTTCCAGCTTCCATTCCAGTATTATCAGAGAGGGGATCTGATCGTTGGAGGAATTGTTAATACTTTTGCATATGCATCTGAAGAAGAAAAATTCCAGGACCACCCAAACACGAAGTTTACAGATGAACTTTTGTAAGGAAATAACTCTGTCCTTCATAGTGTACACTTCTATATGCTGCTATAGGCTACAACTACACCACACAAACCACGGCATGCT
Organism: Podarcis bocagei; assembly: GCF_964188305.1. Lineage (NCBI taxonomy): Eukaryota > Metazoa > Chordata > Lepidosauria > Squamata > Lacertidae > Podarcis > Podarcis bocagei. The sequence goes on along the minus strand of NC_138139.1, from coordinate 56,396,684 downwards.
CAGAAAACATTTGACTTCTTGACTTTTTTCCATGTATGAAGGTTAAAATTACATTTTCTTCTCTTTATATTGTGATCCTGGCATCTTCTTCTGTGTTTCTTTATTCCTCATCTGGAGGTTTCTATCTTCCGCCTCTTCTGCTTTCTCCTCACCTGATCTCATGTTTCTCACCTGATCTCTTGCATGATCCTCTTCCTCCCTCTGTCTGTCCTTCCACACCATGCAGGGATGGTTGAGCTTTGCAACAAAGCTTCATCCCCACATTCACAATCACCATCATTAAATCTGAAAGTCACAGATGCTGTGAGACAGGAATATTATATATTTTGATTTATACTCCCAGCTGTACCATTTAAACAACTTTGGGTAAAAATCACTGAAGTGCTGCAAACTTTTTTTAAAAACCAAAGTATCTAACTGAGATATATGCGAAGTAGACCAAGTGAAATTAATACCTCTCAGTTTGTCTGATCTATTAATCATAAGTGCTAAGAGAATAACTTATATTTTTGTGTGTTGCAGGATGTGAATGTTCTGCACAAAATTAAATGCTTTTTAGATGCTGTTTTCCAAAAGCTGACTGACTACAAACCATAGATTTCCACTAAAAAGTGTTAGGAGTTACAATGCATATGGGTTTTTTTGCTTATTTGTGTTATTTAATCTTTTGGAATTTGCTGGAAAAAAGCCAGAAAAGATGAATGCCTCTGACACATTTTACAACTCTTTTATTAGTTCAACACTGAAGGCTTACCAGAATACCCTCTCCCTGGTGTTTGCTGTGAAAGAAATAAATGAGAATCCTAATATCGTACCGAATATGAGCTTTGGGTTCCACCTCTATAATAGCTTCTTAAATGCAAGGATGACTTATCAGAACACCCTGAAACTTCTGTCCACCACAGATAGGATTGTCCCCAACTTCAAATGTGACAAGAAAAGAAATATGATGGCTGTTATTGGAGCATTTGAGTCTGACATCTCCCTTCACATGACCACAATCTTAGGCATCTACAAGATTCCACAGGTATAATAATAATAATAATAATAATAATAATAATAATAATAATATGCAAGGAATGTAGTCTGATAAACAGCCTCAGCTTAAAGCAATGGCTGTAAGATCTAGGGGAAAGTGAGTTGTTAGTATGACTAAGGACTCAGCTAGATTGGTAAAGGAAAAGCATTCTATATTCATTGTATATGCAATATAAAACTGTGACACCAGATGGCGCTGTGGAGTCCCGTCTTTCCCTACTGGATTTCCCTGTATGAGTTTACAATGCGTTTAACTGAATTGCTTCTTTGACGCTTCTAGATCCAGCCAAGATCACTCAGTTGGGGGCAGCATGCTTGCCTGTGACACTCACAATTACCAGGGCACAGTTCAATAACAAATGCATATGATTATTTTGCTCTTACTGTTTTCTCTCACAGAGCACAATGCTCTAAGGAGATCAGTTTGGAACAAGTAATTATTTCAAATTGCTGGGTTTCACCATCCATCTTGACGAAGCCCACATACATTCTATCAGGCCTTAAAAACAAAGTGTTTCAAAAATAAACCCTGTGTGAATCTGACTCCAATGAGAAATTCTGAACATGCAGGTTTTCTTGGATTACATCTTTGGCACTTCCCTTTATCAAAATAATCCAGAGCCATTTAACCTAATGCAATTCATGGTGGATGAGAGATAAATATACCTTTCTGCATAACTGTTGGTCAAGATGGTAACATTTCTGCTACTACTCCTTCTCTTCCTGTGGCTCCAGATGCCTCCAACAGAGTGCAAGGAAGACTCTGAAAGATGCACCATGACGGATCCTTTCCAGTTTCCATACCAGTATTATCACATATGGGACTTACCCATTGAAGGAATTGGAAAATATTTTTTCTTCTCTTTATATTGTGATCTCGGCATCTTCTTCTGTGTTGCCTTATTCCTCATCTGGAGGTTTCTGTCTTCTGCCTCTTCTTTCTCATCACATGATCCCATGTTTTTCTCTTGATCTCATGCTTTATCCTCATACTCCCATTGTGTTTCCTTTCACATCAATGATGGATGCTTTTAAGGTAAAGGTAAAGGTAAAGGTAAAGGGACCCCTGACCATTAGGTCCAGTCATGACCGACTCTGGGGTTGTGGCACTCATCTCGCTTTATTGGCCGAGGGAGCTGGCGTACAGCTTCCGGGTCATGTGGCCAGCAGGACTAAGCCGCTTCTGGTGAACCAGAGCAGCACACGGAAATGCTGTTTACCTTCCCGCCGGAGTGGTACCTATTTATCTACTTGCACTTTGACGTGCTTTCGAACTGCTAGGTTGGCAGGAGTTGGGACCGAGCAACAGGAGCTCACCCCGTCGCGGGGATTCGAACCACCGACCTTCTGATTGGCAAGTCCTAGGCTCTGTGGTTTAACCCAAAGTGCCACCTGCGTCCATGGATGCTTTTACTTTGCAGCAAAGCTTGATTCCCACATTCACAATCAGCATCATTTAATCTGACAGTCACAGATGCTGTGAGATCATAGATTTTGGATAATATTTACTACTATAAAATGTAAACAATATTGTGCAATAAAAACAGCAGTGTTGCAACCCTTCCCCCCCCTTTGCACAACAAAGGATTATATCTAAGCCATATCTTGAGTAGGCTCACTGAAATCAATACAATCATCCTCCTGTCCAGTAGCACACAAGGAAGCAACTGCTGTTTCCTTTAGCAACCTGTGAGGGGCCATGAATTAAAGCTCCAGTGGTCCACCTCCACATAAGAGAATAACTTATGTACATGTGTATCTTGCAGGATGCGAATGTTCTGCACAAAATTAGATGCTCTGTTCCTAAAGCTGACTGAATATTTTCCATGGGTTTCAATTATCAACTGTTAGGAGACACAATGCATATGATTTACAATTAAGTAGGCTTTTTGAACTGAATATATTGCTTGAATCCCTTTCCTAAAATTTTCACCAAAGTTCATTTTCTCTAGAACATTTTTAATGAATTTCCATGAGACATTATCAAATGCTTTCTCAGCATCTAAAAACATCAACGCTGCCTGTTTTTCATTTCTTACTTCCAGGTATTCTATAAAATCTATAATATTTCTGATATTGTCCTTCATTTGTCAGCTTGGAAGAAACCCTGCCTCACTGTCCATGGGTTTCAAAAATCAACAAATGCATATGTGTTGTTTGCTTATTTGTTTTATTTAATCTTTTGGAATTTGCCTGAAAAAGCCAGAAAATAACCTGTGTACTTAAAAAGTAGAGGAGAATATCTCTGCCACATAGCACGGCTCTTTTATTAGTGGCGCACCAAAGTACTACCGGAATATTCCCTCCCTGGTATTTGCTGTGAAAGAAATCAATGAGAATCCTAATATCGTACCGAATATGAGCTTTGGGTTCCACCTCTATGAGAGCTACTTAAATGCAAGGATGACGTATCAGAACACCCTGAGGCAGAGGGAGGGAGGTTAGTACAGTGCCAGTGCACCAGTAGGAGTTCTCCTCCTCCCAGTAAGATGCATTTTGGTTCAGAAATTGTTTCAGGAATTGTGAACTAGGAATAATAATAATAATAATAATAATAATAATAATAATAATAATAATAATTTTATATGCTGCCCATCTGACTGGGTGCCATCCGCCACTCTGGTTGGCTACCAACAAAAAAAATTATCATGAGTTCCACTTCAGGTAAATCTAATATCTCTTAAGAAATATTTCACTTTCTACATACTTCATGGTAAATGATAAAGCTGACCAAGATGTTGTCATTGATGGGTAATGGATTCAGTGTTTTATGTTATAACACCTCTAAAACAGGGAACTTGTGCTTACATTCATTCAAATTTGTCCAATATACCAACTAAAGAATATATTTTTACCTTCAATAAATTATCATGGGTTCCACTTCAGCCAGTTTTGTGGGATGAATCCTAACAGTTTGCTGTAACTCTATCACTGCAATCAATTGTGAGGTTGATTTCTTCCTTAGATTGCTTATTGTGTATTAGCTCCAGTGAGGAGGACTGAGTTGCAGCTCCAAACCTTCTTCCGGACGGTGCCCAATGAGAAATATCAATATGCAGGGATTGTCAAGCTACTTCTTCATTTCCAATGGACGTGGGTCGGACTTGTTGCTTCAGATGATGAGAATGGAGAGAAGTTTATGGAAATCTTGGAGCCAATGCTTTCCCAGCATGGAGTCTGCACAGCCTTCAAGGAAAAACTACCATCCTTATCTCAAGGGGTAGATCATTTTATCTCACTGGATCTCATTCAAGCTAAGTTCTCTTTCCTGATGGACTCAGACGTCAATATATTAGTGCTATGTGCAGAACCTCAAACTACTGCAGCTGTGAAGTGGTTGACATATTTTTATTCATTAGATGAAGAAATTGCAGAGAATTCAGCAGGCACAGTGTGGATTTTGACAGCCCAATGGGCCTTCTCAGCAGAAACAATGCAAAGGTATTACGATATTCAACTCTTTGATGGTGTCCTGTCTTTTGCAATTCACACAGAAAAAGTCCAGGGATTTACAGAATTCCTTCAGACCCTAAACCCCAACTCTCCAAATGGAGATGGGTTCCTCCAGGCTTTTTGGGAACAGGCATTCAACTGCTTATTTTCTGTTTCCAATGACTCCAATGAAAGCAGACACACATGCACTGGCAAAGAGAGTCTGGAGAGCCTTCCTGGGCACATTTTTGAAATGACCATGACTGGTCAAAGTTACAGCACCTATAATGCGGTTTATGCCATTGCATATACTTTGCATAAGATTCTTTCATCCAGACCAAAATACAGAAGGATGGCAGGCAGAGGTGGACTTGATCCTCCCAAACTGCAACCTTGGCAGGTAAGATTTCACATTCAGGATAAATCTTTGCTTAGGCTAATCTAATGGGTGAAGACACACAGTCCATAGAATGAATACACAGGGAAGAAAAAAGAGGCATGTTAAACTGGGAGTCATGATGTGTTAATATCAGAAAGATGGTATGTTTTTATCCAGGAAGAACCTCTCCAGTACTTTCCTCAGGCAGAATCTCACCCTTTGACATTGCACAAACCACTGATGTTTGTCTCTCAGCACTCCATAATAATATTAAAACTCCAACATTAAAAACTTCCCTGCAATATAGATGCCAAACATCATAATGCATTCTATATAAAAATGGTTCTGAAACTAGACTTGCTTCATTATCAGTGTGATAATGCACAAAGTCAGGCAAGAGAAGGAGAAATATGAAGAATGAAGAATGCATTTGAAATTATTTAGGTTTGTTTCTACCCCTGACTGCCAAAACATTCTGTTCACCAACAACAACTATCTTCTAGAGCCTGCAGTTGTTTCTGCACAAAAGAGGAACATATATGGCTATTTTCAAGTGTAATTGCCTGGTCAATTTTGTAATATGCTGCTAGAATGTTCCTTATTTACAGGGGGCCCACAAGTTACATTCACTTTACATATGGGATTGCAACCTCATGATGGTGGGGAAAAGTAAATAAAGAATAGACAGCAGGGAAAACTCACCATTGCTGTTGTTTAGTTGTTTAGTCGTGTCCGACTCTTCGTGACCATGGACCAGAGCACACCAGGCACTCTTGTCTTCTACTGCCTCCCGCAGTTTGGTCAAACTCATGCTGGTAGCTTCGAGAACACTGTCCCACCATCTCGTCCTCTGTCATCCCCTTCTCCTTGTGCCCTCCATCTTTCCCAACATCAGGGTCTTTTCCAGGGAGTCTTCTCTTCTCTTCTCTTCTCATGAGGTGGTCAAAGTACTAGAGCCTCACCTTCACGATCTGTCCTTCCAGTGAGCACTCAGAGCTGATTTCCTTCAGAATGGAGAGGTTTGATCTTCTTGCAGTCCATGGGACTCTCAAGAGTCTCCTCCAGCACCAGAATTCAAAAGCATCAATTTGTCGGTGATCAGCCTTCTTTATGGTCCAGCCCTCACTTCCATACATCACTACTGGGAAAACCATAGCTTTTACTATACGGACCTTTGTTGGCAAGGGGATGTCTCTACTTTTTAAGATCCTGTCTAGGTTTGTCATTGCTTTTCTCTCAAGAAGCAGCCATCTTTTAATTTCGTGACTACTGTCACCATCTACAGTGATCATGGAGCCCAAGAAAGAAAAATCTCTCACTGCCTCCATTTCTTCCCCTTCTATTTGCCAGGAGGTGATGGGACCAGTGGCCATGATCTTTGTTTTTTTGATGTTGAGCTTCAGACCATATTTTGCGCTCTCCTCTTTCACCCTCAATAAAAGGTTCTTTAATTCCTCCTCACTTTCTGCCATCGAGGTTGTGTCATCTGCATATCTGAGGTTGTTGATATTTCTTCCGGCAATCTTAATTCCGTCTTGGGATTCATCCAGCCCAGCCTTTCGCATGATGAATTCTGCATATAAGTTAAATAAGCAGGGAGACAATATACAGCCTTGCCGTACTCCTTTCCCAATTTTGAACCAATCAGTTGTTCCATATCCAGTTCTAACTGTAGCTTCTTGTCCCACATAGAGATTTCTCAGGAGACCTGCTCTCTATTTATTTACCCCCTTCCTCCTGCCCTCCCAGAAGATCTTCCTTGCTGACCAGGCTCTCAGAAGGTCCATGGAGGGCCCTGGGTGTGCAGCCCTCCCCCTTGTTTCTGGGCTCTGGGATGGAGGCATGAGGGCGCTTCCCTTCCAAAGCCAGGTGAGCAAGGCAGTGCATTCCATTCCAGCCTCAGGGAAGGAAACACAAGGCTACTGGGTGCATCTGACAGACCAGCAAAGAAGGTGCCCCCTTGTTTATCAGGCTGTGGGGAGGTCCTAACAGGGCTCTGGAAGCATCCCAGGGTCCTTTATATCTGCTCCAAAGGTGACTCCTTTCCATTGTGTGACATACATTGATTGATACTTTTTCCTTTATAAAACCAATTAAGCTTCTCCCTTTTTACTTTTTGATCTATGCCTTGTTTTCTTCTGTCTAGCTTCCCTCTTTCCTGAGGAGCATCTCCTTCAACAACAGTGCTGGGGACTTTGTGTCTTTTGATGAGAATGGGGAATTGGCAGCTGGATTTGATGTTCTGAACTGGGTTACTTTCCCCAACCAAACCTTCCTGCGAGTGAAAGTAGGAAAGGTAGAACCACAGGAACCACAGTATGTCGACTTCAGCATGGATGAAGAAGCCATCACATGGCACAAAGCATTCAATCAGGTGGGAGTGGACTCTTGGTTTTGTAAAAAAGGAGCATTTTATTAATATTAAGAATACAAATGCAAGAATAAGGTCTGATATTAATAACATACTTAAGTCCAGTAAATGCATGAAGGGGTTCTTACAAGAGAGTGAGGTTTCCTGCCAGGCTTAGCTAGGTCTCATTGATGTCAGAGTAAAGGGAAAGGGAAGGTCAAGGACCCCTGGAAGGTCCAGCCAAAGGCGACTATGGGGTGCAGCGCTTATCTCGCTTTTCAGGCAGAGGGAGCTGGCATTTGTCCTCAGACATCGTTCCGTGTCACGTGGTCAGCATGACTAAACTGCTTCTGGCAAAATGGAACACTGTGACATCAGAGCGCACAGAAACACCGTTTACCTTCCCACCACAGTGGTGCCTATAAACTTGCACTGGTGTGCTTTTGAACTGCGAGGTTGACAGGAGCTGGGACAAAGCAATGGGAGCTCAACCAAATAGGGGGATTCAAACCACCTACTTTCTGATCAACAAGCCCAAGAGGCTCAGGGGTTTTGACCACAGCATCACCTAATGCATATCTGTCAACCGCCCCTTATTTGGCGGGAAACTCCCTTATCCCAGTGCCGTTTCCCACTGCTGTCCCTGATTGATGATGTCCCTTAATTTTCCCGGGTTTCAAAGGAAGCAGCTCCTCTCCCTCCTTCCCTGCTGGCCAGGAAGGAGGGAGGCTCCAACTTTGTTGCTTGGCTGCGTTGCTCACCCAATAAGAAGTCTAAGAATGACTGTGGGGTGGAGCTTGCATGCCTTGTGCCCGGCCGCATTGCCTGGGGACTCGCCTTGGCTCAGCGCTTCCTAGCAGAGAGGTGATGGTGGTTTCCCTTGCTGCATCCCCTTTGCCGGGTTGCTGCGCTGTAGGAACCACCGCTTGAGGCTTCGTTTGGCTGCATGCTGTGCTTTCAGCCTTTGGCTCGGTGGGGCTCAGAAGTTGAACATACCTGTGCTCAGAATGGGATGGATATGTCATCGACGGCCCACTCACCCTTGCCGGGGAAAAGGTCTGTCTGGGGTATGGGCACATGGTGGGGGGAAAGGAAAGGCGATCTCGTGGGAGGGGGGGCTTTTGGATTTGTTTTGGAGGCTCCTTCGATTGACTGTTATGGGGAAAAGGAAAGGAGCTGGTTGACTAAAATAGTGGGTGGCGATCTCGTGGTGATGGGGGGGAGGCTGTGTGTGTGTGGCTAGTTAATGCAAGCTGAGGGGGGTTTTGAACGCTGGGGAGGGGAGGCAGTGGAAGACAGGAGTGCCTGGGAAAGGTGAGGCTGCTGGTCCCTTATTTTCAAATTGTAAGTTGACAGCTATGCCCTAATGTAGGAGTAAATCCTATGGATCCAAGCAAGATTTATTTCTCAGAAGACAAGGGGAGGGTAAATTACCCATTTGTGTTGAAGGAAGAGTATTTGTCTTGTAGTGTCTCTCTGAGCTTAATGTATATGTTTCCTATTCTGCCTGCTCTGCCAACTCCCGTTATTTCAGAATCGGTGGTTTTTCACTGTCCTCTTTCTATTTCCCTTCTGCTTCACTCCCAATATTAATATTACAATTTATTCACACTTACACCACCTTTCTGCAATAACATGGATCTGCCCAATGATCTCGTCTCTTTGGTTCAAACTGTGTTCTTTACCATGCAAAAGGGAGTTTCCTCTTCTCCTCTCTTTCTGGCTAGGTGCTGCCCCTTGGTTTGTGCAATGATCGGTGCCAGCCAGGCTACAGCCGGAAAAAGAAGGAGGGGCGGCCATTTTGTTGCTATGACTGTGCTTCATGTCCAGATGGGATGATTTCGAATCAAATGGGTAGGAGACATCATCTATTATTTTAAACAATGCTTCCTAGTCTATTTCAACAGTTTTCCCTTATTAGCAGTTCAGTGCTCCTGAACAGGACAGCAGTTGCACTCTGATCTGGAAGAAAGAAGACAGACACAGAGAGTTGGGCAAACTAAAGCCACATCTTTAACCTTTGCAAAGTAGACCTGTGGAAATAGGTGTGGATCATGTCCAGTATACTCTGCCTGCTCTCCACCTGCCACAGCTTGCGGAGTCAGGGAAGACTTGCCTAACCCTCCATCCCCATAGTTTTAGGGCTGAGAGCCAGAAACACAAAATCAAATTCTGCTGCTCCAAGATATCATAGCGGCTTCTCACTTTTCAGAAGAGACTACAGTTTGCTCTTTCAATGGCACCACATTAACAGTCATCAATACGTTGCATCCGAAATTCCTGGTGATTTGATTGATACCACCTCTATGGTTTATGAAGAAATAATACCCGTTGCATTTTTGTGGTTTCCACTTATCTCTGATACTTGTTTCCAACGAATTAATGTCTCAGAATTGTGTTTCGGGGGCAGAAGTAGTATTTGTTTCAAAGGAAATTTGAAAGGCCATTGGAGATGGAGGAATCCATTTCATTACAAAGAATGAAACATGCCAGAAGAAAAAGGTTGCCTTGTTTGTGTGAACTCATATATCATTCATTTGACTTTTTTTAGATTCGAATTATTGTTTCAAATGCCAAGAAGGTCAATTTCCAAACAAGGACAGAGATCAATGCATTCCCAAGACCCACAATTTCCTTTCCTACGCAGAGCCTTTGGGATTCGCATTAGCTGCCTTGGCTCTGCTCTTCGCTCTGGTCACAGCCTTGGTCCTTGGCGTCTTCTCTAAGAACGGGGACACTCCCATTGTCAAAGCCAACAACCGGGACCTCACCTACACTCTGCTCCTTGCCCTCTTGCTCTGCTTCCTCTGCTCCTTGCTCTTCATTGGCCAGCCTCACCCAGTGAGCTGCTCTTTACGACAAACGGCCTTTGGCATCATCTTCTCCATTGCGGTGTCTTGTGTCTTGGCCAAAACCATCATGGTGGTTCTGGCCTTCATGGCCACCAAACCAGGATCCAGGGTGAGGAAATGGGTGGGGAAATCTCTGGCCAACTCTGTTCTTCTGGGTTGCTGCTCCCTTCAAGCCAGTATTTGTGCTGTTTGGCTCTGTACGGCTCCTCCCTTCCCAGATGTGGACATGAACTCTCTGGCAGAGGAAATCATCCTGGAATGCAACGAAGGCTCTGCCCCAATGTTTTATTGTGTCCTGGGGTACCTGGGATTCCTGGCCAGTGTCAGCTTCACCATGGCTTTCCTGGCCAGGAAGTTGCCCGACAGTTTCAACGAAGCCAAGTTCATCACTTTCAGCATGTTGGTGTTCTGCAGTGTTTGGCTGTCCTTTGTTCCCTCTTATCTGAGCACCAAAGGAAAGCAGATGGTGGCTGTGGAGATCTTCTGCATCTTGGCCTCCAGTGCAGGCTTGCTCGCTTGCATCTTCTTACCCAAATTGTACATTATCATTCTGAGGCCCAACTTGAACAGCAAAGACCACTTGATTCTGAGGAGCAAATAAGAGTCAACTTGT